>NC_045984.1:28987098-29159895 GCF_010909765.2 Amblyraja radiata | reverse complement strand
AAAAGACTGTCCACCATTGTTTCAACATGCAGTAGCCCTTTCCCGATTAAACCTTGCTAGAACTGGACCCAAGCTCTACCTATCCTTCAGCACATACTCCTGGACTCCAGAGTCAGTTTGCACCACTTGGTTGGAGAACACCCAGAGGATGTCAGGTTTTAAATTTCATATATAAACTTAATTCATGAAAAATTTACACAAACTACAAATAAAAATGCATGGCTTTCTTTCCATCCATAGAGACGTACAGTCTACACATTCATAATCTCATCGGGTCTACACATCTGCAGTGTTAGCACATTTTATGTACAAGGCATCATTGCCTGGATGAATGATGCAGACTTCAAGAATTTGAAAGGCATTTTTACAGGGTTTGGACAATAGCTAGTGGCAAGCAGGACCTTGCACTGCAATGCTGCCCCACAAAGCCTTTGCATTGTCTGCATTAGGCTTCCGTGCCTCCTGCAGCCTGGAAGGTGCCAGGGGGCAGCATTTCCTTGTGCATATATTGTTGCATTGGAAGATCAATAGGTTTTGGGCAGACCAAAGTGCTGGAGTAACTCAGCGGGCCAGGCAGCATCTCTGGAGAGAAGGAACGGGTGACGTTTCGGGTCGAGGCCCTTCTTCAGACCCATAATATCACCCATTCCTTCTCCAGAGATGCTGCCTGTCCCGCTGAGTTAATCCAGCATTTTGTGTCTATCTTCGGTTTAAACCAGCATCTGCAGTTCCTTCCCACACAAAGTGCATCTTTCACTGAGTTGATGATCTTCCAGCATCCAAGAGCAATGAAATTAACTGGAAAAGTGTGGTGACTGTAGACTAAGGTACACCAATTGCATTATATTTTAAAGTCATGCCTTTTTTTTGCATTTGAAAACAAATTTCCTTGGCACATTTATAACCCCCCGCCCACATAAATATGATATATTGTGTCTGCATTTGCATCCTGCTTATGGCATTGCAATGATATAGTATGCTGTTGGCTAATCTAGGTGGTAATATTAATGTACATGTGGGAAATTATACGAAATACTTGGTTGTAAACAGAACTCTGTCCATTTTTAAAGTCCAGGGGTAAGTATTCGTGTACACTATAGGGAGGTTTCACGGCAGTCGGGTCACGACCCATGACCCGTACTGTTGCTAGGCTACTCCAAATGGATTACACGCGATGAACTGCAGGCAGGCACTGACCATTGTTTCCAGCGTAGCGGGCCCGTTAAAACCCGCTGAAATTGTCAATTTTTGCGCTGTAAATAATTATGGAAATCGGAATAAGCGTGTGAGACATTTAGCCTACTTCAGAATTCCAAAAGTGAGGAGAAATGATGGCAGATAGAAGCGAAAGCTAAAGGGACAACAACAGACAGAGTGCTTGGCGAACATTGGCCGTTTGCTCACTGCATTTCATCAACTAAGGTGCTTTTTCTTGATTCCTTTGGCATCTAAAAAGTTTCAGAAGTGATAAATCTGCCTGTAATTTTTTTTAATCGCCCATGGTTCTCGTGCGTTTTTACATACAAAATGAAAACGCAGCTGAAGAAAAATTTACAGCCAGATTTATCACTTCTGAGAATTTTTAGATACCAAAGGAATCAAGAAAAAACACAAATAATGCCTTACTGTTGATGAAATGCAGTGAGCAAACGCGATAATTCCCAATATTTTCAATTCCGATATCTGCATGGCCAATGTTTACCAGGCACTTTAGCTGTTGTTGTCCCTTCAGTTCTCGCTTCTCTATAGTTGCACGAAAGGTCACTGGGTCATAGGGCTCGACGCACGGAGCCGCTAAATCCAACTGGAAGACATCCGGAAGTGGCGGCGTTGCCCTGGCAGCAGCGGCTCGCCTGCAGTCCGTTTGTTTTTTACTTTTTTGTGTTGTTTTTTTTGTTTTGTCTAGTTAAGTTTTTGGTTTTTAGGCTGTGTTTATGTGGGGGGGGGGGGGGGGGGGTTGAAACGGGGCTTGCTGTCTCTCCCTTCGGGGGAATGCAACTTTTTTGTCGTATCCCCCTTCTCTGCCTCCGTCTGCGCTGAGGCCTAATGGCGGAGCTGGCGACCTCGAGACTCCTGTCAGGACTCGCCCTGGGCTCGCTCCCGTGAGGGCGGTCCGGCTCGGGGCTGGAACGGCGCTCCCGTGAGGGGCTGTGACGCTCCCGTGAGGGCGGCCTGGCGCGGGGCTGAGACTCTCACAATTTTTTTCAGCGCAAAAATCCAAAATTTTGGCGGTTTTTAACAGGTAGGAAAGTACGCGTTTTTAGCATTAATAACATGTACCGGAAGTGACGGATGTCCTCCAGATGGATTTAGCGGCTCCGTGCGTCGAGCTCTCTGACCCAGTGACCTTCCGTGCAACCCCCCTATAGATGGCAGTATATTAACACTTTCCGTTTAAAATTAATGTATTTGTCCCAGAGCAGTTCTGCTCCACTAAAAAGCGACCACATTACTATCAATAGTACTATTACATTACTATAGGTGAGGGCCAGGTCATCGGCTCTGACCTTCCTTCCATCGAGGGGATTTATCGAAGTCGCTGCCTCAAAAAGGCTGGCAGTATCATCAAAGACCTACACCATCCTGGCCACACACTCATCTCCCTGTTACCTTCAGGTAGAAGGTACAGGAGCCTGAAGACTGCAACGACCAGGTTCAGGAATAGCTACTTCCCCACAGCCATCAGGCTATTAAACCTGGCTCGGACAAATCTCTGAACATTAATAACCCATTGTTTAAGAAGGAACTGCAGATGCTGGAAAATCGAAGTTACACAAAAAAGCCGGAGAAACTCAGCGGGTGCAGCAGCATCTATGGAGCGAAGGAAATAGGCAACATTTCGGGCCGAAACCCTTCTTCAGACCCATTATCTGTCATTTTGCACTTTATCAGTTTATTTATTCATGTGTTTTGTAGTCAATGCCTACTATGTTCTGTGTGCTGAAGCAAAGCAAGAGTTTCATTGTCCTATCAGGGACACATGACAATAAACTTGAGCTTGAACTTGATCAAGTACATGCTTGCTGCATCGAATAGTTACTTTTGAACATTTTGAAAACTTTCTCGTCATGGATAAAACAGAAGTCTGCAGTAAAAAATACATGGAGTCAGTCAATTTGTTCTTACGAAGTTATAACACGACCGTGCCCGGCAAGGTTTATTCATGTTCCATTAACCGTTTCTCAAATTAATAGTTAAAAAAATAAGTCTTGATATTTATTGTGTTGTTGAGGCCAGTCAAATATTCGTGGCCTCTATTACTGTTACTGTGTAAAGTACAGTATTTGATCATTTGTGGCAACAAATAATAATAATAATAATAATAATAAACTTTATTTCGGACTCAAGGTCCAGACAAGGGGCAACATTACATAAAAAATGCATTGCATATCAAATATCATAAAATACATATAAAATCTTGGTATATCACTTATAAAAACATCATAATTTATATATTTTTTAAAACACAATTCATAAATTAAAAATCCAGATTAAAAGATGATCAATGTCCTACAACGAGACAACAAAGGCAACTCGATCCGAGATATCAAGCTGAGGTTTTCAATCAGAAAAGTATGAATTGCAGATAAATAGTGTTAATACTGACAGCCCTTCCCAGCTGGTTGGGAAGCAAGTTTAAAGTAGCACGTACTTGCACCCCCTTCGCCATCTTTAATATGGGCAAGCCTGGCCGATGAGAAGCCACTGAACTGAATTGGCCGGCGCCATCATTCATGCAGGCATAAGACATATGCGCTGTGTCTGCCTGAGGGCAAGGCCGGCCCGCCAACGCCATCTTTGTGACGGGCAAGGAGGTGACCTCCTGATTGGCCGGGTGCCATCTTTGTTGCTGGCGGGGCTGTGCGGGCGGCCTGGCTGCGCGCGCGCGCGGGAGGGGGGGGGAGGGGGAGGAGGAGGAGAGGGGGCGGGGCGTGTGTGGGGGAGGGGGAAGGAGAGGAGGAGAGGGGGAGGGGAGAGGGCGGGGCGTGTGTGTGTGTGTGGACCTCCAGGCCTCTATCCCGGGCGTGTGTGGGGGAGGGGGAAGGAGAGGAGGAGAGGAGGAGGGGGAGGGGGGGAGACGAGGAGACGAGGCGGGGCTGGTGGGGCTTGTGTGGGGGAGGGAGGAGGAAAGGGCGGGGCTGTGCGGGCGGCCTGGCTGCGCGCGCACGGGGGAGGAGGGGGAGGGGCTAGTGGGGCGTGTGTGGGGGAGGGGGAAGGCGAGGAGGAGGAGAGGGGGGGGCTGGTGACGTGTGTGGAGGAGGGGAAGGGGAGAGGGCGGGGCTGGTGGCGTGTGTAGGGGGAGGGGGGGAAGGGAGAGGGCGGGGCGTGTGTGGGGGAGGGGAGAGGGCGGGGCTGGTGGCGTGTGTAGGGGGTGGGGGAGGGAGCAGGAGAGGAAGGAGAGGGGGAGGGGAGAGAGGCAGCGCGAGGGAAGATGGCGGCGCTGAAGGAGGAACAGAGCTATGGGCTCTCCTGTGGCAAACTCAGCTCGGGCAGCAACGTTTCCGTGCTTCACGTCAAGCTCACCGACAGTGCGCTGCGTGCTCTCGAGGCTTACCAGAACTGCAAGGTGAGTGGTTGTGAGGGAGAAAGGAGGAATGGAGGGGGGGGGAGAGAGAGAAAGTAGTCAAGGGTCCGAACGACTTCCCTACCCCCCACTCTCTGCGTCCAAGGCCACTCTGTCACCCGAGCCCTGGACCTCCAGGCCTCTATCCCGGGCCCTGTTGTCACGGCCTTGCCCCCCCCCCCCCCCCCCCCCCCCCCATACACTGGACCTTCATGGAGTGGTCCTTCCCCTGTGGCTATCTCGCAGTCAGGGGCTGGCAGCTTTGGGGGCTATCGATGGCCTGGGTTGGAGGGGTTCTTGGAATTTATTGATCAACCCTTCCACCAATCTGGACGATCAAACGCAAACCAGCCCCCCCCCCCCCCCCCCCATAACCACCTGAAGGCTGCCCTGAATCAGACGCCAACACTGGGTGTCCATGGAGCAACCAGATCCCCTCAATACTAACTCTTCCTGAACAAGGCACATGGCTCTCCCCACCGCCCCCCCCCACCCCGAACCAAATCCCCAAACACTACTCCCTCCCCCCCACCTTAACTATGCCCCTGTCTACCCCCCCCCCCCCCCCCAGAACCATGCCCCCTGGCTCTCTCCCTGAACCATGCCTTGGGCTGTCCCTGAATCAGACTCCCATAACCCTGGCTTTTTCCCTGGATCATGCCCCCGGCTCCACCTCTGAACCGTGCCCCTGGTCCTCCATCTGAACTATTCCCCTCCACCCCACCCTCTGAACCATGTTGCTGTCATCACCCAATCCATGCCCCCTGTCTCGCCCCCCCCCTCCCCGATCCATGCGCTCTGCCCCCCCCCCCTCCAGACCATGCCACTATCTCTCCCCATGACCAATGCCACCTGTTTCCCCCCACCCCGATCAATGCCCTCCTGTCTCCCATCTCCCCCCCACGCGGACCATGCCCCAGTCGCCCCCCTGAACCATGCCCCCCCCCCCGGATCCCTCCTGAGCCATGCCCCTCTGGCTGTCCCTGAACCGGACATCCCATAACCTCTTCTGCCCTGAACATGGGCCCCCTCCCTGAACCAGACCCCCCCTTCCCTCCCCCTGAACTAGACCCCATGACCCCCACCTCCCCCTGATAGAGACTCCAAGCCCTTATCTCCCCCCTTGTCCCCTGTCTCCCCCCTTGATTCAAAGCCCTCCCTCAACTACCACCTCCCCCTGAACTGGACCCCTTCAACAACACCTCCCCCTGAACCAATCTCTCCCCCGCTCCTACGGGCTCGGCCTGATCAGGCACCTAATCCTGTAACCACCCCCGCCCCATGCCCCCTTAGTACACTCAATCCCCACCACCCTAGCTCCCTCCTGAGCTGGACCACCTAATCCTGCCCCCCCCCCCCCCCCCCCGCGGACACTCATCGACCCAGCCTAGTGGCATGTTTTGTGGACGGGGGGTTAAAATAATACGTTAGCAGTACCACCGCTCACAAAGTTAAGTTGTATACCGTTGCTTTCAATGAAATTATGTTTGAAAAGATGGATGCAGGCAAGTTCAACTGATAATTCAGACAATTATTTCATTGTGTCGGCCAGTAACTTGCTACTCAGTTTTTAAATATTGTGGTTAGGTTTTGCAGAACCAGGGGGACGCATCTGATCGGTAGCCTTTACATTTTTGAAGGCCTGTCGCCGGGTAGACGGAGAAGGTTTTGCCACTTACAAATGAGACCATAACTCAGCCTTCATTGTGAAGTAGTCATTAAGGATTACAAGATTGCCGCTGGAAATTCCCGTGACAAATGGAGGGAAGGTTTCTTTCCCAGGCAGTGGTGTGACTGAAAATTACTGCTGCAGGGAATGGCTGAGGTGTACAGCTGAGATTGTTTTAAGACAAAGCCAACAAATTAAGGAGTAGAAGGATATTCTGCCAGGGTGACATAAAGCTTGGAAGAGGCTTATATGGATCGTAAATGATTGCCTAGAGCGACTGGGCCAAGTAGCCTTGTAATTCTTTGTCGAAATTGGAAGTTAAAAATAATTATTTAGCAATAAACCGCGGAAAAGACCATGGGTCCATGATCCTCAAAAAGACCTATATATACTTCTAGATATAAATTTCCATGCAAATAAAAAGGATATGATGCATTTAGAAACTTCCTCTGATGGATTTGAAATGCTCTTCACCGACACTCTTGCTGCAATCCTACAGAGATAAATCATGTTCATAACTGTGCCAAAACTTTGCATGGTCGGAAATCTGCCATTCTCTTCTGAACGTTTTTATTCCAGAAAAAGGAGGGAGGGGGGGGGGGGTCATAGTTTGGGATTGTTTCTGGAAGAGACTGGTTGGTTATAAGTTGGCTGAATCCTGGCTTGTTGGAGTGTGGAGTCCTCCTGCATTCCACTCGTCGGATTTAATTTCCGCCGCGCTGTTTAATCCGAGGGGTTTGGAACAAGATTTCTGCAAAAGCTCAAGATTTTTATCTTGTATTAGAACTGCTCAATTACACTCGAATATATCTGTAAAGTGGAGAGGGGGTTAATATGTTGAAGGAGAATCTGGGAGGGGGTGGGTGCATCAGGAACATTCAATAATTCCCAAGTTTAGCAACGAGCATGACATAATTGTTTTTCTATTACCTTTGTGAAATGTTCTCAGCAGTCTACAAGTACTTGATAATAAACGGGTATTAATAAATGTTTTTTGTGGATGCAGTGGCTCAGATTTGGACCTTCATGGATTAAAGGGTTCATGCTGCAACATTAATCCTCGCAATGAATTGATTTTTCGCATCTGGTATAGAAAATCAGTACATTTGCATGGCTCTGAGTTCGTGGTCAAATAATAATACACTTGTATAGCATTTCCAACGTAATGAATTGACCCAAGGAATTTAAGAATGTTCTCAAATGGAATAAAATGCTTCCTGGCCAGATGAAAGAGAGAAGGGCAAAGTTTTGGGATAGTATTCTAGAGCACAAGAGGCCAGAATCTGAGGGAAATGTTCATGTTCGTAAGCCGTAGGAGCATAACTAGGCCATTCGGCCCATCGACTACTCCGCCATTCAATCATGGCTAGTCAATCTTTCAACCCTATGCTCCAACCTTCTCCCCATAACCCTTGGCACCCTTACTAATCTAGAATCGTTCAATCTCCGCCTTAAAAACACTCAATGACTTGGCCTCCATAGCCGTCTGTGGCAAAATACATTGCGAAGATTCATTTATTAATCAGTGCGTTTTCAAGGAGGATTCCATTGCTGTAGAATATTCTATATCAGAGCACATTGGGTGAAGAGCTTTGCTGATGATGGGGCACTTTTCTGAGTTTTGTACCAAATCTAACCATCACCACATAGGTCAAAATACTGGCACTATCTCAGATTTTCTTATCTAATTGATATTTAGTAATGAGCCATGTTACCTGCTGGCATTTATTAGCCAAGGAATTTCGTCAGTCAGAGAGAGGGTAGTGAATCTCTGGAATTCATTGCCGCTGACAGCTGTGGAGGCCAAGTCAATGGATATTTTTAAGGCGGAGATTGACCAATTCTTGATTAGTAATGGTGCCACGGGTTATGTGAAAAAGGCAGAAAAATGGGATTGAGAGGGAAAGATAGATCAGCCGCAATTGAATGGCGGAGAGTATACTCAATGGGCTGTTTCTGCTCCTATGATTTATGAATATCCGAAATGGCCACAGAAATACTTGCCACTAACATTTCTATCCTGAATAAAAGTTTTTTTTTAAATGGCTGTCCAAATCAGGAAATTACCGGTCTGAAGAAGGGTCTCGACCCGAAATGTCACCCATTCCTTCTCTCCAGAGATGCTGCCTGTACCGCTGAGTGATCCCAGCATTTTGTGTCTACCTTCTGGAAATTACCTAGTGGAGTAGATTGACATGAGTTGAGTTGTGAATACAGTTAAACACCATTGTTGAACTCTCCTGAACCGATGATGACAGAATGTAATTGAAGTAGCTGGAGATAACTAGACAAAGGTAACTTTCCTGAGAAGCTCCTGTATAATATTACATGTCTCTGGCTTTCTGTAACTGCAAAAATCAACCTTTGTGTAAGGCCTGAGCTGTGGAGATTTTCCACATTCACCCCCGAAACTCCTTGTTCTGGAGCTCCTTGTTTTCACACTTCACCCTATACAGTTGTTGTAGACAAAAGTGCTGGAGAAACTCAGCGGGGTGCAGCAGCATCTATGGAGCGAAGGAAATAGGCAACGTTTCGGGACGAAACGTTGCCTATTTCCTTCGCTCCATAGATGCTGCTGCACCCGCTGAGTTTCTCCAGCACTTTTGTCTACCTTCGATTTTCCCGCATCTGCAGTTCCTTCTTAAACACAGTTGTGGTTTGTGGGCTCTTTCTTTTGTGTTCAAGATGAATTAATGGGTACATACAGGGCTCTGAACCTTGGAGGCTGCTCCAACTTTCCTTTTGTGTCGAGAGCCTTCTTCAGACTAAGTCCAAACCGTGCACTGATTGGGTAGGTAGCGGGGGGTGGAGACACAGACTGGGATAACTTTCGGCAGGGCTGGGGGTTGGAGCGACCAGCGATAACTCCAGCGCCCCGCTCCTGTTTCTGCCACGATCCTTCCTCAGTCACAGTACAGCCTCACCCCAGCTCTGAAGAAGGGTCTTGACCAGAAACGTCACCCATTCCTTCTCTCCAGAGACGCTGCCTGTCCCGCTGAGTTACTCTAGCATTTTATGTCTATCTTTGATTTAAACCAGCATCTGCAGTTCTTTCCTACAACCAAGTTCTTGAACTATCACGGGCCTTCCCACTTATTTCTCCCCATTCCACCTACATTCCTTCCCTTAGTTTCACAGTTTGCATCCCTTCATTGGTTTTGGCTCGTACCTTCTGCCTTTTCATTTCTGGCCATTGTCCAACCATCTGCCTATCATCCCCCTCGCCCCACCTCACCTGTTATCCATCAATTTCTTGCCACGATTTCTCCTACCCTCTCCTTTCTTTCAGCTTTCTCTCCCCACCCACCCCAAACAGTCAGAAAAAAGGGTCCCAATGTGAAATGTCACCTATCCTTGATCTCCAGGGATGCTGCCTGACCCGCTGTGTCACTCCAGCACTTTGTGTCTTTTTTTGTAAACCAGCATCTGCAGTTCCTGGTTTCTACTCTTTATTCTGAGACTGTATTCTGTTTCTACACCCCTTAACCAGGGGAAACCTCCTTGCTGTTTCTACCCTGTCAAGTCAGAATATTTTTTTTTGATTCTCGAGACATCTGTGATGTTATTTCTCGATTTTCTAAATTATAAGAAAATGACGCACACTCCATCTCCATTTCCCCCATACCACAAATGCATATTCTTAGGAACCAGCCTGGTGCATCTTTATATTCTCTCACAGGCAAGTATACCCCTTTTTAGTTAAGGAATCCAAAAGTGCATACATTTTCAGTATCATTCTTTATTCTCCTTATTGTAAGGCTAACATACCATTTTTTCTCCTCTTTGCGTGTACATGTTAGCTCTCAGTAAGTTGTGGACCGTTTCTCTCCTGCTGCTGCTGTCGGGCATCTGAATCATCCTATCGCCAACTAGAGAGCCGTTCTGAACTACGATCTCCCTCATTGGAGGCCCTCGGATTATCTTTAATCGGACTTTACTGGACTTTATCTTTCACTACACGGTATTCCCATTATCCTATATCTGTAGACTGTGGACGGCTTCATTATAATCATGTATAGTCTTACCACTGACTGGATAGCATGCAGCAAATAAGCTTTCCACTGTACCTCGGTACGCGTGATAATAAATGAAACTAAAGGATACCCAAGTTCCTTTGAACGTTAAGGTTTCACCAACAAGTGTCAAGAGTGTTTATTCATCATATGCCCTGGATCTGTAACGGAACAACAAAATGCCTATTTGGTGTAGCTTTACTGACATATTAAAATCAACAGCATGAAAATGAATATGCAATAATTTCAGTTATGCTTAGTAAACTAAGCTTTGATAATACACCAGCTGTAGCAGTGAAGTCTGTAGTGGTTCGATATTGAGGTATGGTTGTGATTAGGGTTGTGCATGGTAGTTCAAGAACTTGGTTGACGGGAGTAAGTTATTGAACCCGGAGATTTGGTTCACAGGCTACTGCAGCTTCTTCCCAATGGTAGTAGCAAGAAGAGAGTGTGATGTGAGTGGTGTTGTGGATCTCTTTGATGTGGGAGAACAGTACCTGTGATGGACTGGGCAATGTCTTTCTGCAACCACCTCCATCTTGAGTGTATATCCAATATGCAATGTCTTGCCTTCTCACTTAGTTGCCTGTGTCCCCTTGGAGCCTCTTCATATCCTCCATTGTACTGATAGTTCCATTCAGTTTTGTATCATGGATGTACATTGTTAATTGTTTAAACCCAAGCTGTGATACCCATGTTGAGTTTGTTGTCATATGAGCCTTGGGTCCCCTTCGTTCGTGGCTGACCATGGGTGTCTCCAGGGCGCTATTCCCTATATGGAGGAGGCCTGTGCGTGACTTTATTTAACATGGGGCGACTGGTGCACAGACGGCATATGAATACAGTGTGATACAGGTGCAATGAAAATCCTACTTGCAGCAGCACCAGGAGCATATAGACTCAGACAACAGAGGGCTGGAGTAGCTCAGTGGGTCAGGCTGCATCTCAGGACAACATGGATAGGTGACATTTCCGGCCAGGATCCTTTTCTGACTGAGCGCTAGGTGGAGTCTGAAGAAGGTCCCCGACCCAAATACATCACCGGTCCATGTTCTCCTGAGATGCTGCCTGACCCACCGAGTTACTCCAGCATCCTGTCTTCTTTTGTCAACCAACATCTGCAATGCCCTGTTGCTGCATGAAAACATAAATTAATAAACAGTAAAAAGGAAAAGAAAACTATCGCAAACTCAAGATAACTGTGCAAAGATAATTAGAAAACAAATCCATGGTAGTGCAAGATTTTGGATGATCAGCCATGGTCATATTGAATGGCGGTGCTGGCTCGAAGGGCAGAATGGCCTACCTACTCCTGCACCTATTTTCTATGTTTCTAAGAGGTGGTCATACGTGTTCCATAGCACATGTATGTTTAGTCAAGTCAAATTAATTGTCACAGTGAAGTACAGGTACAATGAAAAACTTGCAGCAGCATCACAATCACAAAGATTCAGAAAACGTAGAAACATAAATTATGTATAAATTAGACAAATTCTACAAGAAGGTTAAAAGTAAAAGATTGTACAAAAAAAAACATTGGCGTCAAAATACAAAATTGGAAAACAAGTCCATGGTAGGATTAAGGTAAGGCAGGTTAGTTCACGAACCTGACAGTTGTAGGGAAGGACCTGTTCCTGCCCCTGGTGTTGTGGTACTTCGGTCTTCTGTACCTCTGCCCAACAATAGCAACAAGAAGAGGTCACGGCCGGATGGTGGGGAACCCAGATGATAGATGCCTCCTTCTCAGCGCAGCGCCTCATGTAGTTGCTTTCAATGGTGGAGTCGACAGATATATCAGGTTGAATCCACTACTCTCTGCAGCCTTTTCTATTGCTGTGTGTAAGAATTGGAGCACAGGGCCATGATACACACTGTTAGGATACTTTTTTTGGTGTATCTGTAGATGTTTTCAGTGAAATACCAAATCCCTTTAAACTTCACAGAAAGTAGAGGTGCTGGCGCGCTCCCTTCATGATTATATTATATATATATATAGTGCTGGGCCCAGGCCATGCCACCTGTGGTGATAACACCCAGGAATTTGCAGCTGATATCTCTGCACCCCTGACCTTCCCCTTTCTGAAGTTCGTCACGCTAGCTGGAAGAAATATCTGCCCAACTCCCATAAACAAGTCGCCTTCAGCACCAGAGGATCCAACACGTATTCAACCACAGCTATTCCACCATCAGAAATGCATTGCACAACACACCTCGCCCGAACTTGGGAACATCTGATCCGCTGGGTGATCCTGCCATTAGACAGAGATAGAAGAGAGCCACACCAGCGGGGAGAACTACGAAGTAATAGTTAGGGGATTCAGAGGAGTGATTAAGGGACTACTTTGAATCCGTGGACTGGCTGCATTCCAGGATTCATCAACACACCTGAATGAATAAACCACATTTGTCACAGACTACATAAAGAAATGCATGGGCGAGTGTGTACCTACAAAAACATTCCAAGTCTTCCCCAACCTGATGCCCTGGGTGAACCAGGATATTCTGCTGAGGGCTAGATCTGTGGTGTTTAATACTGGCAGTGTAATACAAAAAGTCCAGATTCGACCTTCTGAAGGCCACTAAGAGCGCAAAGAACAATTTGGAACTGAGGTGGAGTCGCAGACAGAAGCTTGACAGGTTTGGCAGGATTTGCACTCCGTCACCTCCAACAAGGCGAAACCAGGTAGCATAAGTGGCTTCTGGATGTGCTCAATATCTTTTATGCAGGCTTTGAAAGGGAAAGCCCCCTTACACGAGCCTGCATAGCCCTGACTGATAGTCCATGTGAAAGTTGCAAGATTCTTTCTCTAATTGTATGGTCGTTAGTTCAGGTTGATTGTTATTTGCAAAAGTACAGTGAGGTTCAGGTACAATGTTTGTATCCGCATCACAAGAATATAGATAGATAAACACGCAGAAACATAACATATGCATAATTAGACAAATTACAAAAAATCCAGTAAAAACAAAAAGGGCCTGTCCCACTTACGCAACATGTTGCGGGGTGACGCCTGTATGGTCATGTGTAGTGGCCTAAAGAGTCGTACCTTTTTCTGGTCGCCGCTGGATTTTCAACATTTTGAAAATTTTCGTTGACCTGCTGTGACAATGACGAATGCCGGCAAGTCACCGAAAAAATTGCATGAGTGGGACCTTTAAAGGTGTTTAAAACACAATTAGGAAGCAAAAGTCCATGATCGTACAAAAGTTGATTTGTGGTGTTCGTTGTCAAGGCAAAAAGTCTTTTCTCTTCCCTGTCTGGGAGACCCGACCTTTTCCCTGTCGGGTCTCCGTTGTCGTTGGGGCCTAGCACCGTAGAGCGGCCTCCAGCCTGAACGACCCGGGGGCTCGGGAGACTGCGGAGCTGCGGACTACTTACCATCGTGGGGCTGGCCGGCCTCGGAGCGTGGGGAGGAGCGGTGGTGACTCGCTGCTGCGACTCGACTCCTGGGGCTCGGAGGCTCCAGCAACGCAGCCGCAGGTCCGGTGGACTGGGACATCGGGAGCTCGCGGGTCCGGGGGGAGAGAGAGACCGCTTCCCGGAGCTCCCGCAACGCGACTTCTCCAGCCCGTGTCGCGGTGTTGGAACGACCTGGAGCCGGGTCATACATCACCCGGCACGGCTTCATGACCGTGGGACATTCCAGCGCCCGCCGGGGGCTCCAACTTCGAGACTTCTAGACCCCGGCCCCGAGCGGGGCCGTAAATCACCCGGCACGGCCTAAAATGGCCGTGGGACTTATCATCGCCCGCCTGGGGCTTCGACATCGGGAGAGTCATGGAGAACAGGGGAGAGAAAAGACTTTGCCTTCCATCACAGTGGGTCCACTGTGATGGATGTTTGTGTGAACTAAATTGTGTGTATGTCTAGGAATTGTCTTTGTTTGTATGGCTGTGGAAACAGAATTTCGTTTGAGCCTCACTGAGGCTCAAATGACAATAAATTGTATTGTATTGTAAGATAAGATCAGGTTCAAGATTCCAATGGTAGTAGGAAACGAGCTGTTCCTGAACCAGGTGGTTTGTGACTCAAGCTTCTGTACCTCACACCTGACAAGTGGCACCGCAAAGTGGGTATGGCTCGGAGGGTGGAGATCGTTGATGATAGATGCAGCCTTGAGACAGGGCTCCATGTAGATACTTTCAGTGGTTGGGCAGGGCTGTGCTAGCGATGGTCCTGGTTGAGTCCATCACTCCCTGCAGCAACATGTTCCTGAGACTTGTAATTGCATTACCAGGGCGTGCTGCAACCAGTCAGTATATTTTCTACAGAACCTTGTTGGAGTGCTCGATGATATGTTCAATCTCTTTTAACTTGCATTTGTGCACTTTCTTTGTGTTCACATCTGTGCTGGCCTTACATTGTGCTTTCTAATTCCATATTCACTCTGTGATAACCTTACTTTATTGCATCCATTTTTCTCTCGAGTGTTTCAAGCTCCACAATGTGAAAATAGTCTTTTGGATATATTTTACATCTTCAATGTAAAATATTGCAAGATGCTTCATGTATATAATTGGTCAAAATATAGCCCGTAATAATGTCAATTTAGTTTAATTTAGAGATACAACGTGCAAACAGGCCCTTCGGCCCACCGGGTCCGCTACGACCAGCGATCCCCACACATTAACACTATCCTACACCCACCTAGGGCCAATTGATTTATTTTTTTACATTTACCAAGCCAATTAACCTACAAACCTTTACGTCTTTGGAGTATGGGAGGAAACCGAAGATCTCGGAGAAAACCCACGTAGTCACGGGGAGATCGTACAAACTCCGTACAGACAGCACCCATTGTCAGGATTGAACCTGGGACTCCGGCGCTGCATTCTCTGTAAGGCAGCAACTCTACCGCTGCGCCACCGTGACCGCCCTGGTCGTAGAAATTAAATGAGAATCTTAAATGCGGTTAAGAGAAGTAAAGAAACGGAGTGTTTTGTGAGACCATTCCAGAGCTTTGAAGGCATTTGCCAATGATGGAGTGATGGAATGTGTGCACCTCAAAGACCAAAATTGGAAGAGTGCATAGACCGTAGGTTGTGGAGATGGTTGGAGCAATATTGTGTAGGAAAGAACTGCAGATGCTGGTTTAAATCGAAGGTAGACACAAAATGCTGGAGTATCTTGGGCAGCATCTCTGGAGAGAAGGAATGGGTGTCGTTTCGGGTCGAGACCCTTCTCTGATGCTGCTTGTCCCGCCGAGTTACTCCAGCATTTTGTGTCTACCTTCGTTGGAGCAATATTGTTTGATCACGTACAAAACTACGATATATTTGAAAATATGAATGGAAAATTGTAGATTCAAGACATTTTGGTCATGGCGCCAATGTAATGATGAGCTGCTTTTCTTAGTGAACATTTCATTCGTCGAGTCGTTGAAGCACACAGGACGTTTACCTTGTTTTGTTCCTACATCTATAAATAACTATTTTTGCGATTAGAGATTTTGCATCTACCTAGATTCCTATTTCTTGTGTGCGCTTGAACGACATCAATTTGCATTAATATGGTGTCTTTAATGCAGAAAAACTTTCCAAGATGCCTGTGGGGAGTAATAGAGGAGGTGATAATATAGTTGTTATTAAGGAAGAGCCTGCCTCAGCCATTCCTGTCAGTCCCTGCACGTGCACCCTCAATATTGATGAGCAGTCGAATCTTACTCTTTTTGCATTGACTACATTAGAGTAGTCTGCTATCAGATAAGTTCATTGTGTTTTTTTCTGAATTCCTGAATGGTATTATGAGTTTTTGTTTCCGTAGCCAGTGGTATGGAGGTCAGTATGTTGATGCTCGTTTAATTGAGACCAACACAATCAGCAGAATCTGATCTGGCAATGTTCCACTTCAAAGACAACTTTATTATCTCTCCCAGTGCAGTACAGCATCTTAAACCATCTGCACTTAAATGGTGGACATGAAAAATCTCATGCCAACAGGTATGATTCCTTCCCTCAAGACAAATCCACTTGCCATGTTGTGGTTTACAGTCAAGAACAAGTGCCCATTCTCAGCTAATACCGATAGTGTTTGCATTACATTTATTTTCTTTACAGATTGCTACTGGTGTCTTGCTTAATTGTTCATCCAATGTCACTAAAACAGATTATATATATATATATATAATGAAAACCTGAAATAAAACAAAAATTGATGGTAATACTGTGTAAGTCAACCTGCAATGTGGAGATAAATAGCTAACATTTAAGGCCAAAGAACATGTAGTTGTCTGCACCAATACAGCCTGACCTGCTGAGTATTCTCAGCATTATCTATTTTTATTTCACTGAAACCTTATTGCCTCATTGTGGAAGTGAACTTTTGTGAGCAGTTAGGCCTTTGCATTGACTACATTTAGAGTAGTATACTATTAAGATAAGTTCATTGTTTTCTGAATTCATGAATAGTGTTTTGCAAATTATTTTGGATATAAATGCAAATCTATCTGTGGGTTTTGTAGGTTATTTCCACACCAAACACTGCCATACTTGATAACTGGTGTGATTATTTAAACAGCCGATTCTTTTTAGTCTACAAACATAATTTGTACGTGTGTGGTGGTTATATGTGCATATGTGAAGCAATGCGAAACAACACTCCCTCCACTTGTTAGATGGATGGTAACTAGTTCCATCTTCTGATTTCCCTAATAACTAATCTGCTGCATAAATTGAATCGGGGCAGATGCTAGATCTCTTGTCTCCTGATAGGATACGCAAGGTTTTTGATTGGGGACGCGATGGTTGGAGGTAAGGCTTTGGCCTAAATTCAGTTTGAGGATTGTCTGTTGTCTAAGCACAGCTTGGAAGCTTTGACTGTCTAGTATTCTTGCTCATCCATCTGTGAACATTAACCTGTCAGCCCAGTAGCTCGAAAGCTTTGTTCGTTTGTCACCAAACCAGATAAGTGCCGGCCTCTAATTGGTCTGTGCGTCCTTTGGATAATAGTTGTGCTTCTACTCATTGTATGTCTATAAATTATGAGTTTATGGCTGTCAATACATTGTCAGAGTCTGTTGTGAATTGCCACCTCTTTAAAGATAAATCTAATTGTTATATTTTGGTCTTCAACCAAGGACTTCAATGTATAATTTTAGCTGACATTGTGGGAGATGAGGCGTTACATTTGCTCTCTCAAACCTCTGGACTTCTCACTCCTCCGAGATGCTTGTTAAAACCTACTCGGAACACTTTCCTCACTTGCACTTAATGTCATCTTGGTCATCACTTTTGTTTGATACCCCTCCTTTAGTTTTAGAGAAACAGCGTTTAAAACTGGCCCCTTGTGCCAGCAATCACCGTGTACACTAGTTCTATACTGCACTCTTGGGACAATTTACAGAAGTCAATTATCCTACAAGCCCGTACATCTTTGGAATGTGGGAGGAAACCAGAGCACCCGGAGAAAACCCGAGCAGTCGGAGGGAGAACGTACAAACTCTGTACAGGCAGCACCCGTAGTCAGGATAGAACCTGGGTCTCCGGCACTGTAAAGCAGCGCCTCTACTGCTGAGCCACTGTGTCGCCCTGTGATACCTAGATACCTGCAAACCTAGATACATTTTATTGTAATAGTGCTATTTAAATGTGCTGCATTAGTAGCTTGGATGAGCTGTTGTACTGAGGACCTGTTCAGGTGAGTAATTGAAAATCCCAAAGTGCCATTCCAAGAAAATCACCAGGTTTCCCCATCACCCTGGTTAGCATTCTCCCGCACTCATTGTTTGTGCAAAGAAAGGAACCACATCAGCTGTTTCTGTCAGGCTATTGTAGGCAAATTAGCTGTTCTTTTTGCCCACATTAGTCACTTCATTACTAACTATGTAATTAATTATACTTGACACATTTCAGGATGTTTCAATGAGAGCAAGATAAAATGGAAGGTACAGTTAGTTGCTTACATTGGAGGTTGTTGCTGTCACATTTTTAATTGTAATCCTAATTCTCCATCTTTTTATTCTCTTCTTCACCACCACAAATTCCCTGTGTGAATCGGTGCCAGGACTTATTGAATGGTGTGGAATGACATGTCCTTTCCACCTCTGAGTAGTATCTTGACATGTACAGTAATTGGTACACTCGAGTATGAAGCTGTGACACAGCACCTTCCATCTACCACAAACCTGAGGTGGTAGTCACTGCATTGATGCTATCTCACACTTTATGGACAGTGTAAGCTGTAGTGCCTCAATAGTTGTATAATTTGTAATTGGTGGGGCTTTGATTTCCTCCTTTTGAATGTTTTTGTGAGCAAAAGCTGCGAGTTTGAACCCGTGTGTTCAGGGTGCTTCCCAATTCTTCTGTTAAATAAAAACAGGCTGGCTTTCTGAATGTAAACCTATATACCCAGAATCTCTCATATCTGAATTCCAAATTCAGAGTTTCTTCCCAGCAGTTATCGGGCAACTGAGCTACCCTACCTACAGCTAGAGATCAGTCCTGAGGTACTATCTATCTCATTGTAGACCCTTGGACTATCTTTGATCACACTTTACTGGACTTTATCTTGCACTAAGCGTTATTCATGTTATTCCTTTTATCCTGTATCTGTACGCTGTGGATGGCTCAATTGTAATCATGTGTTGTCTTTCTGCTGACTAGTTAGCATGCAACAAAAGCTTTCCAATGTACCTCGGTACACACAACAATAAACTAAACTCAAACTCAAAGTACCCTATAAATGAACTTTGGTCTTGAAGGCACAGAGCCCCAACAAACAAGGAATTTGATTTGTCGTACAGTCATACCAAAAAAAGCAACAAGGCACACAACGGCATAAAAATTAACATAAACATCCACCACAGTGCACTGTGATGGAAGGCAATTATCTTCTTCCCTCCTTTTCTCCCACGGTCGGGGCAGTCTAACCATCCGCAGTCGGGGCGATCGAAACTCCCATGATCGGGGCGATCGAAGCTCCTGCGGTTAGAGCTCCCGAAGTTGACCCCCAGCAAAGGGACCGCCAGCTCCATGATGTTAGGCCGCAGTGCGGATGGAGATACGATACGGAAAAAGTTGCATCTCCGTCGAGGAAAGAGATTTAAAAAAGTTTCCCCCACATAATACTAACTAAAGATACACTAAAATATACATTTAACAACAGACTAAAAACAACAAAAGAAGAAAAGGACGAGACAGACTGTTGGCGAGGTTGCCATCGTTCCGCACAACCCGGTGTGTCTATCTCCAATCTATCTCCAATCTTGATCAAGTTGGACCAAAAAAAAGGTCAGTGCCAAAGGAGTGAGTGATGTCAGCACAAAATGACTTGTAATTCTCAATCCACACTTGGAATTCTGAGTAGCTTCAACCAGAGTTATGCAAGCAGACAGCTTTGGACTTATCTTAGAAGGGTGTCTCACATCAGTGTCGCAGGTATGTCTCATACAATTATTGAACTCAATAACCTGATCCTGTGCCAGCTCATTGGAAGATCTATCCCAACTGTAGGTTGAGCACCAGTTTTCCAGCCCAACCCCTATAATCCCAGACAGAATTACGAGAGCTCGGTTGAAATTCCTTGAGTGGCCATAGATGGTCATGTCCCTCCATTGTGAAACTATGCTCTCAATCTTCACTCCTAGCTG
Source organism: Amblyraja radiata (assembly GCF_010909765.2). Taxonomy (NCBI): domain Eukaryota; kingdom Metazoa; phylum Chordata; class Chondrichthyes; order Rajiformes; family Rajidae; genus Amblyraja; species Amblyraja radiata. The sequence continues at coordinate 29,140,062 of NC_045984.1, read as the reverse complement.
TTTTGCAAAGAGAATACAATAAACCCTCACTTTAACAACCCCCTTCTACCAGATCCCCTTTGGATTCCGTGGTTGAATATGATTTCACCACTTTTCAGGCAACAGATTCTGATCATAATTGTCTAAAGAAAATTCTCTTCATCGACTTGAACTGGGTCTTTATGAATGGCTGAGCTGTTTTGTCAATATTGAGCAAAGACGAAGAAAAGTGGAGCTTGAATTTCCATATTAACTTGCGGTGATACCCAGGGAATGTTTCTGTTGATGTATATCTTGGCTCCCACTTTTTACAAATATGGTTTCCTATTAAACATTGAATTTCCAGATCAAACAATCTATCCAACTTGCCATAGACATCACGGCTCCATTCTCAGCTTGTGGGCTTGAGAAAAATAACAGCTTATATTTTAACTGTAACCGGTTTGGAAAATTGCATATCTGGAGTTTTACAGTATGAAACATGGCGGCTTACTGCATTCGTTTCTGTCAGCCTGATATTGTGTGTTGGCATCAAGATAAAATCTCTCGGCTTTATCTATATCCTGAGCTTGACTTTTACAGATCTCCCATAGCGCTCCATCTCCATGCTGGCTGGTTTTCTGCTATCCTACAGCTCATTTTCCAACCTGAAATTGATACCTGGCTGGCTCAAAAAAAAAAGCTCCTGGATTTTCTCAACTTGGTTCTTCTCCAATGTTCAGGAGCACTATCATAACCTACATACATTGTAGTGTCATAGAAACATAGAAAACATACAAAATAGGTGCAGGAGTAGGCCATTCGGCCCTTCGAGCCTGCACCGCCATTCAATATGATCATGGCTGATCATCCAACTCAGTATCCTGTACCTGCCTTCTCTCCATACCCCCTGATCCCTTTAGCCACAAGGGCCACATCTAACTCCCTTTTAAATATAGCCAATGAACTGGCCTCAACTACCTTCTGTGGCAGAGAGTTCCAGAGATTCACCACTCTCTGTGTGAATTTTTTTTTTCTCATCTCGGTCCTAAAGGATTTCCCCTTTATCCTTAAACTGTGAACCCTTGTCCTGGACTTCCCCAACATCGGGAACAATCTTCCTGCATCTAGCCTGTCCAACCCCTTAAGAATTTTGTACGTTCTATAAGATCCCCCTCAATCTTCTAAATTCTAGCGAGTACAAGCCGAATCTATCAAATTCAAATCTGCTTCATCTCTCTTACCTCTGCACTGCTGCTGAGTTCATGGTGACATACAACGTGGAGATGGGGCCCACCAAGATTGTGACAACCATCCCCCACCCATGTACACTAATAGCTCTGTTTAGTTCAGAGATACAGCGCGGAAACAGGCCCTACCAAGTCCACGCCGACTTGCACACTAACACTATACTACACACTCGGGACAATTTACAATTTTACCGAAGCCAATTAACCTACAAACCTGCACGTCTTTGGAGTGTGGGAGGAAACCGGAGCGCCCGGAGCAAACACGCGCAGGTAACAAGGCGAACGTACAAACTCCATACAACAAAACCCGTGGTCAGGATCGAACCTGGATATCTGGCACTGTAAGGCAGCAACTCTACCGCTGCACCACCATCCGTCTTACATTCAACCTTACATTGATCCTATTTCTTCTCATTGCATTCATATCAATTCCCCCCCCCCCCCCCCCATCCTACTGTTATATACATGCTTGGAGATACTTAGTGGCTAATTAACCTACTAATCACACATCTTTGGGATGTGGGAGGCAACTGGAGCATGTGGAGAAACCCATACTGTCAGTGGGAGACCATGCGAGGACCACATGCGAGGAGATAAGCTGGACCTTATCTTGCACTAGACGTTATACCCGTTATCTTGTATCTGTACACTCTGGATAACTTGATTGTAATCATATATCGTTTTTACACTGGATAGCACGTAACAACGTTTTCCCATTACACCTCAGTACATGTGACGATAATAATAACCTGAACTAAACTAAGCCGATTTCAGGATTGAACCTGGTCCACTGGCATTGTGAAGCACAGCTCAATAAGCTGCACCACTGTGCCATCCCAAATGACCCAGACACCTGCTACTCTGAACCGACTGCTCCCATGGAGTTTAAGGGTTGTTAGCCAAAATCTAGTCTAGGAAACAGTTACCATTTTTGAAGCCAAACATCAAAACCTTTTTGGAGCAGACAAGAAGAGTCTCGACCTGAAACGTCATCCATTCCTTCTCTCCAGAGATGCTGCCTGTCCCGCTGAGTTTCTCCAGCATTTTTTGTCTATCTTTGATTTAAACCAGCATCTGCAGTTCTTTCCTACACATCAAAAGCTTTTTATTTGGTTCAACAGCAAACTTGATGGGTCACTATCAGAGGTTGATCTAGTCCGTGTGAAATTTCGATCTATTTGAACTTTATCAGTAAAATCGTTCATGCCTCACTCAGTAACAAGGCCAGACTCTGACCTTACCTCCTTTGATTGAAGGCTGTAACCCTTGCTTGTTGAGGGAGGAAGGATGTGCTGTCTCTGGTGAGGGTCCAGAGGAGGTTTAGAAGAATGATTCCAGGAATGAGTGGGTTACATATGATGAACGTTTGACAGCACTGGACCTCTACTCACTGGCGTTTGGAGGGTTGAGGGGGACCTCATTGAAACTTACAGAATAATGAAAAGCATAGATAGATTGGATGTGGAAAGGATGTTTCCAGTAGTGGGAGTGTCTAGGACCACAGGTCATAGCCTCAGAATTAAGAGGCCCTCTTTCAGAAAGGATGTGTGGAGGAATTTCTTTAGTCAGAGGGTAGTTAATCTGTGGAACTCATTGTCACAGAGGGCTGTGGAGGCCAAGTCGGTGGATATTTTTACGGCAGAGATAGACAAATTCTTGATTAGAACGGGTGTCAAGGGTTATGGGGAGAAGGCAGGAAAATGGGATTAGGAGGCAGAGATAAGCCATGATTGAATGGTGGAGCAGAGTCGAATGGCCGAATGGCCTAATTCTACTATAACTTGTGAACTTGTTGCCTTTGCACCTGGGCTGTTCTGATGTTTTCCAGGCTGGCTTCCTGCCGCTATGAACGTTGTAAATTCCTGTCCATCTATCACCCACATTGTCATGTTCACTCACCTCCCTAAACTCGTTAACGTATGTTGAGTCTGTGTTCAAATTCCTTCCTGGCAACATCCTTATTGCTCTAACTTCCCTCCTTTCACATCCTGCTGTCAATGACATCTGTACACTTTGCAGGTAGACACAAAATGCTGGAGTAACTCAGCGGGACAGGCAGCATCTCTGGAGAGAAGGAATGGGTGACGTTTCGGATCGAGACCCTTCGAGAATATCGAGATCTGGGGAGGGGATGGGGAGAGAGAGAAAGGAAAGCAAGGACTACTTGAAGTTAGAGAAGTCAATGTTCACACCGCTGGGGTGTAAGCTACCCTAGCGAAATATGAGGTGCTGTTCCTCCAATTTGCGCTGGGCCTCCCTCTGACAATGGGGGAGGCCCAGGACAGAAAGGTCAGATTGGGAGGGGGGGGGGGGGGGGGGGGGTGTGTAAAGGGACAGGTATTGCATCTCCTGTGTTTGCAGAGAAAAGCACCTGGGGAGCGGCTGGGTTGGGTGGGAAGGGACGAGTTGACTAGGGAGTTGCGGAGGGAACGGTCTCTGCGGAAAGCAGAAAGGGGTGGAGATGGGAAGATGTGGCCTGAAGCTCATTCTCCTCATTATCTATAAGATCTCAAACCCATTTCTTTCCACTTTCAATAAACCTCTGTGCAATATCGAGACTTTTTCTAAGTTGAAGGCACTTGTTGGTACAGGCTGTTAATTATTGGATTTTTTCAATATTTTCAACTGAGAGCTCTGTTTAGCATTTGTATAATGTTCGGTTTATTCAGTGCCCTAGGCTGTAGCCGATCATTTTATAATGGGAATTCTCATGTGTCTCAGATACTTATTAAATTAATTAGTTAATTTAACATTTAAGGCCCTAATCATAAAATTCCCATGTGGTAAGTCTAGGATCACAATGCTCCTCTCGGTTGTATGCTAGTTCGGAATAAGTGAAACTCAGTTAAGTGACTAGAGGATATTCAAATCAAATATGCAAGTGTAATTCAGTCCTCAATTTAAAGATGTACATACTGTCCTTAGTTATTTCCCTATTATGGAAGCTTCTTTCCGAATATAGAATTGGAGTTGCCTATGTAAATAGCAACTCTGTAATTATACTTTTTGCCATTGATGCAAGTGGACGTGATGTGCCAAAGTAGAAAAAAATACTGATAAAACCACATGTGTAGGATTTGTAGTGTCACTTTAAACCTTTCTCCTCCTGCCCCTACTTAAAACATATTGGGCATTTCAAAACTTTTGACCACATCTTAAGAAAATTCAAAGAGGCGGAAGAGGTTATTGGGGTTGGAAGAATGAAAAGCACCTAGATATTGCTAGATATTGAGTTCAGTACAACATGATAAATGACCATTTTAACTTTTTCAAAAAGATCCTTTCTCCATTTGTCCCTAACTTTGAAATTTAGCGCCTATCACTGGCCTCTTATCCAAACTTCTATACAACCATTTAAATACTTTAGGAGTATTGTGTATTGTGATGTGTAGGAAACAAAGCAGGGAGCTTACACTTGGAATAAGGCCACAAAAGAGCAATGTGAAATTTTCAGATATTGTTTTAGTTATGTCGATAAACAGATACATTTGAGTCATGATATCAGAGACAACGCCTAGAACGTAGAAAATAGGTGCAGGAGTAGGCCATTCGGCCCTTCAATGCCAGCACCGCCATCCAATATGATCACGGCTTATCATCCAAAATCAGTACTCCGTTCCTGCTTTTTCCCCCCCATATCCCTTGATTCCTTTAGCCCTAAATCTAACTTTCTCTCCTTCTCTTCGAATATGTTTTGAGAGTATCAGACTGGATTACGTGGGCAAGATTGGACTGGAGATTGAGCTAGCAATCTTTTGACTAAGCCACTGCTATCTTTGAGCCTCAGCTTTTTTATTCCATACTATTACTATTTGTCATATGCAACCATAAATTAACAGTCAAGCTACTATGCTGCATTGCAGCTGAATTTGTCTTCCATGGGGAATTGTGATCAGTCAATTGAACCCGCATTCTTCTGATATTTGCTGAGGTTAATTTCAATCACCCCTCCTTCCCGATCGCTCCTCTATGGCTAACAGTGCTAACTTGGAATTTAACCTAGTGCATGCCTCATTTCATGCGTGTGACACTTTTATAAGTTTAGTTATTACAAATATGAAATTTACCAGATGTCATCATTAGTTTTTTTATGTGTTTTAGTTGTACAGCGTGGAAACAGGCCCCTGGCCCAACTTGTTGAGTATGACGTGATTATATTTACGTATAATATTATCTGATCTAATTGGATAGCCTGCAAAATAATGCTTTTCTTTGTACCTTGGTACTGACAGTAATAAACCTAAACTTAACACTGACCAAATTGCCAATGTGAGCTAGTCCCTTGTATTTGACCCATACCTTGCCTATCCAAATAGCTGTCCAAATGTCTTTTAAACATTGTGATTGTATCTTCCTCTACTACCTCAGGCAGCTCATTCCACGTATCCACTGCCCTCTGTGTGGAAAGTGTTGCCCCTCATATCTGTTTGGAAATCTTAAATCTATGCCTTTTAATTTCAGACATCCCTCCCCTGAGGTGGGGGGGGGTCTGAACATTCAATTATCCAATCAATTATGGTCACCCCCCCCCCCCCCCCCCCCATCCTCCTTATACTACAGGGAAAAATGCCCCAGCATATCCAGCTTCTCCTTATAACTCAAGTCCTCCAATCTAAGTAACATCCTTGTAAATCTTTTCTGCACCCTTTCCAGCTTAATGACATGCTTCCTATAGTTAGCGGACAGGAATTGTGCGCTCCAAGTGTGCTCTCGCTGACATCTTGTACAGTTGTAACATGACATCCCAACTTTTTGTACTCTATACCCTGGCTTATGAAGGCAAGTGTGCCAAACGCCTTCTTTACTACCTTGTACATCTTGGTGTCACTTTCAGGAAACTATATATTTGTACCCCTAGGTCTCCCTGTTGCACAACATTCTCTGCGGCCCTACTATTGTGTAGGCCCTGCCTTGGTTTAACTTCCCGAAAATGCAACATTTCTTGCTTGTAAAAGTGAAATTCCATCTGCTGTTCCTGGGCCAACTTACTCAGTTGATGTAGATCCTGTCGTAATCTTTAGAAATGTTCAAGAAAGAACTGCAGATGCTGGAAAGTCGGAGGTAGACAAAATTGCTGGAGAGACTCAGCGGGTGTGGCAGCATCTATGGAGCGAAGGAAATAGGCAAAGTTTCTGGCCGAAACCCTTCTTCAGAAGGAAATAGGCAACGTTTCTGGCCGAAACCCTTCTTCAGAAGGAAATAGGCAACATTTTGGGTCAAAACCCGAAGGGTTTCGGCCCGAAACGTTGCCTATTTCCTTCCCTCCATAGATGCTGCCGCACCCGTTGAGTTTCTCCAGCAATTTTGTCTACCTAGAATCTTTAGAAAGATTTGTTGATTGTGAAAGCTTTATTGATGTCTATCATTGAATTGGAAACAAGGAACTGCAGATGCTAGTTTACAAAACAGACAAAAGTGTTGGAGTAACTCAGCGGGTCGGGCAGCATCTCTGGAGAGCATGGAGGCGTGACATTTTGGGTTGGGACCCCTCTTCAGACTGATGGTACAAAGGCCCAGGCCTTTTGGAGGTTGAGCATATTTGGATGGATCCCTGTGTTGAACGGCAAGCTGTAGTTTATGAACAGCAGCCTGGCATAATAATAATAATAATAAATACTTTATTGATCCCCTCAGGGAAATTCAGATGTCCAGAAGCCCCCAACTAACAAACCCACACATTCAAAACGAACGCAGACAAAAAATACATAAAATACAATGTTGACACTACCTGAGAGCAATAAATACTTAAAAAGACCAATAATTTACAATTAAAAATTAAAAAATGCAAAAAAGCATCCACATACAGCCCAGCGGTCCGAATTATGAAATCTAATGGCTGCAGGGGTGAAGGATCTCCTGAACCGCTCCATTCTCCAGGGCAGGGAGCGGAGCCGGTTGTTGTTCCGAGTGCTCTTTTGAATCTCCAGAATTACATGGAGGGGATGCCCGGGGTTTCCAGGATGACCTGCACCTTGCGCCTCATACGCCTCTCAAGCACATCCATCCCAGAGTCTACTCTCCCCTCCAGCACTGAGCTAGCTTGTTTAACCAGTTTGTCCAGCTTCTTGATGTTTTTTGCACTAATGCTGTTGCCCCAGCAGACAACAGCGTAGAAAATAACACTTGCAACCACAGTGTTGTAAAACATGTGCAGCATATCATTATGCACATTGAAGGATTTGAGCCTTCTGAGAAAAAAGAATCTGCTCTGGCTAAGTGGTTCTGTTATCCACATGGTCCAGAGTGGAGAACCAGAGAAATATTATCTGTTGCTGACCTATAGTGGCGACAGGCAAATTGAAGTGCACACTGCTCGTTTCTGAGCCATGACTGCCGGTCAGCTTCAGGTTGTCTGTCGCCACAACAGGTCAACTGCAGATGATATTTATTTTACACTCCATTCTGCTCTGGACCATCGAGATAACAGGAACACTTATGCCAGTCTGAAGACCCGAAACGCCACCTATCTTGAGGAAGCACTGCGCGTCAATTCGTCATCACGCCGCGACTTTTTCGGTGACCCGATACGTCAGTCAATGATGCCGGCAGCCGGCGAAAAAAATCGCTAAGTGGGACAGGCCCTTGTGTTCTTCAGACATGCTGCCTGACCTGCGGTTACTCCGTCACTTTGGGTTTTTTTTAATCACTGATTTGCATTCAGGTTGAGATGGCCGTATTTGACTGTGTTTGGTGCATCGAGTGCAAATTTGTTGCAGATGACTATTTTATCGCACAAGATCATTTAAGTTAACATTTAATGAAATCTGGATTACGGAATGGGAGCTGAAAAGCTTTTTAATGGAATGTAATCGCTCACACAATTACTCTGCATGCTGCCGAGATTTGTATTAATGCGAGTGTATTTCTTGTATATTTCCCCATTGCAACCATTGGATCTGCTTGGAGTATTCTATTCAATTCAAGATCACAAACCAGGTGGGAAAGAACAGAGTCTTCGCCACTACTTTATGAATCCTGAATTAATGGGCTCTTTCACAGCCCATTGCCAGACGTGCTGCCAAGTACTTGTACTCAGCTACTTCTTTCGGTTATGTTGTTATTGCACTTTTGTTGTTATTATTCTTTTGTATTAATCGGAACAATGACTGACCTCCAAGAGTTCCCAATGCTCCTGACAACTCTGCGATCTCAGCCATCGTCAGAGCAACTCTCACGAAGGTGAATCACTACAAAGCATCCACCCAGCGCCGTACTTGGCTGAGTGCTAACGATCTGTGCAGAACAACCAGCTAGACTGTTCAAGGGTATCCTCAAGTTCTCACTTCTGCGGTCTGAGGTTCCCATCTGCTTCAAGTGGGAGTCCATTAGATCAAACCTCTAGAAGACCACGGTGATACTACTTGCATCCACTGCTTCGATTGATAGACACAAAGTGCTGGAGTAACTCAGCATCTCTGGAGAAAAGGGATAGGTAACATTTTGGGTTGGGCTGTTTCTTCATGCCAGATGGTCTTCAGAACTGAACCCAGTTCTTCAAACGGTCTGAAAAAGGGTCCTGACCCAAAAGGTCACCCATCCTTTTTCCCCAGAGATGCTGCCTGTTCCGCTGAGTTAGTCCAGCACTTAGTATCTATATTTGGTATAAACCACTATCTGCAGTTCTTTGTTTCGGCACTGCTTCGAGTGGTTGGTTATGGCGCAAATTAACACCGGCCTCAGATATAGTTAAATAAGTAAGTAAGTAAATTTGATTTATATAGCACATTTAAATCAATTCGCGTTGAAACCAAAGTGCTGTCCATTGAAGAAATAATTAGGTTTCCGTACATCCATAGAAAAATTAATAAAAATAAAAATGACACAACACATTGTAGAATTTAACATGAACGTCCTCCCACAGCAGAATCAAAATTTTCCACTGTGGGGAAAGGCATCAGAAAGTTAAGTCCTCTTCCTCTGTGACCACCCGAGGTCGGGGCCTATTTGTGGCCTCCGCAGCCAGTCTGATGTTTTCAGGCCCTCTTGCCGGGAAGATGGAACTCCGGCGTCGGGTGAACACTCCTCAGCGGCTTGGAAATGTCTGGAGCGACCGCTTCCTCCCCAGATATGACCAGGATCAGCTTCAATTTGCCCTTCACCACAACAGGTCAACAGCAGTTGATATTTTTCTGGCTCCCCACTCTGCTCTGAACCATCCTCCAACCAACCACAGGAACACTTATACCCAGGCTGCTGTTCATCAACTACAGCATTGTGTTCAACATAATGTCCCCATCCCAACTCATCATCCAGCTCCAAGGCTTGTGCCTCTAGATCCTTGACTTCCTCATTGGCAGAGCTCAATCAGTGCACGTTGGTGACCTCTCCTCCTCACTGACCATCAACACAGGGCACCTCCAGACTAAATGCTTACTTAACCCACGACTGTGTGTAAGCACTGCTTCAGTGCTACCTATAAATTTGCTGACAATACATTACCGTTTGCCGAATAATGGATGGTGATGAGTACAAGGGGGAGATGGAAGATTCGATTGAATGGTGCTGCAACAACCATCTGTCGCTCAACCTTAACAAAAACGGGGGAACGCATCATTGACTTCCGAAAAGGCAAGTAGGAAGACCTTATGTTTAAGAAGAAGCTGCTGATGCTGGAAAATCGAAGGTAGACAAAAATGCTGGAGAAACTCAGCGGGTGAGGCAGCATCTATGGAGCGAAGGGAATAGGCAACGTTTCAGGCCGAAACCCTTCTTCAGACCTTATGCCAGTTTTTCATCGGCGGGTCAACAGTGGCAAGAGTTGGCAGCGTCAAATTCTTGGATGTTAACATCTTGGACGATCTGTTCTGGGGCCCAGCAAAGAGATGTAATCACAAAGAATACCAGCAGTGCCTCAACTTTCTTTGAAGTTTAAAGAGATGCAGCATGTCACTGAACACTCTAACAATCATTTACAGAGGCATTGTAGAATGTATCCTGTCTGGTTACATCATTGACCAGTTGGCAATTTCAACTCGCCCCTCTGTCAAAAGCAGCTGCATGAAGTCCTATCTCAAAGGCAGCATCTGTCATCAAAGACCCTGTCTCTACCCTCTTCTCACTGCAACCCTTGGGCAGGAGGTACAAACCCCTGAGGTCCCACGCCACCAGGTTGAGGAACAGCTTATTTCCTACAACCACCATGTTCTTGAAGCAATCTGCACGACCCTAATCCTAACTCGGCAAAAGAACAAGGACCACCTCTTGGACTGCCATGGATTTCTTTTCACACAAATGTCTTTATCTTTTCAATATCTTGTATCATTTGTGTAATTTCTGCAATAATTTGTATAAATAAAGTGTTTTGTCTATTTGCTCGAGTTGCTGCTGCAAGCATGAGTTCCATTGCACTGGGACTTCACCGTTCTTGTGTATGACAATAAACTCGCTTTGATTTCACACTACAATCTTGCACCATTCTGCTGTTGTGGACTCATTTGTTATATTGATCATTACTAAATGTTTACTCTGAGCTTGTATGACTAATGTGAATCTTAATCATGGAGGAACTTGTCACCTTGTACTGCCACTCTTCTGACATCATCTGTTGTAGCAGTGTGCAGATGTCAGACAACTGGCTAGATGTGTTTCATGTCTAGAATGTTGTCTGTAAAAGTCTGCCAATCATTGGGAAGAATCGTTACATTCTCCTATGTGCATACTAATGTTAGAAATCAAATGCTAGCCAAAGACAGATCTCTGGTGCTCTCTCTGTGTGTGTGTGTGTCCCTGTTTTCCTCATTCCTCGCCTCCACTGCAGTCTATTGGCCTTCATTAGTCAGGGCATTGAATAAAAGTGCAGGGAGTTTATAAAACATTGGCCAGACTTCTACTGGAGTATTACAAGCAGTTCTGGACATGCTGGAGAGAGTGCAGAATCTGGAGGGGATTCACCAGGATGTCTGGGATGGAGCATTTCGCTTCTCAGGAGGGGATCTTAAGATGCCGGCTATTTTCCCTGGAACAGAGGAGGTTAAGGGGAGGGACATGATTGAGGTATATAAAATGAGGGCTACAGGTAGGGTGGACTGCAGCAAGTTATCAGTGGTGGGAAAAAAAATAAAGGACTTGGGGAAGGGGTAAGAGATTTAGAGGGGATCTGAGTGGGGTTTTTTCCCATCCAGAGAGTGGTGTGCATCTGCAATTCACGGAGGAGAGAGTGGTAGAAGCAGATTAGCTGCTAGTATTTAAGTAATGTCTAGTTGAGCACTAAAGCCATGGGCCAAGGGCTGGATGATGGGATCAATATGGATGAGTGCCCACTTGTCCCCATTGGATGTGGCCGGATGCCATTTTGTGTGCTGTATGACGTTATAATGTTTGCTTTGCACAGCAAAAACATGACTGTGAAGAGGGGTCTTAATAAAATGTTGTTTTGAGCCAAGGCTACAAGTTTTCAGCAACTCAGGATAGCAATTTTAGATTTGATGAATAAGCATTCAGACCACAGGAGACTCCAGTGTTACAGAAATGAAACTTTACACAGAGATCTGATTTGTCAAATTAAAAGTCTTGGATACCAACAACAGTATTTATTGTTCATAGGGGACTCGTGAAAGGGCTGTTGTTGATGCGAGAGGCCAGCTGTGGTTGTACGGAGGTGCAGATATATAGGAAATGGCTTGCATTGAATTGTGTGTAAATGGGGACAGTTTTGGAAGGATGGAGCGTATTGTACTGGCAGTGTGGCGATTGAAGACTTGACATTGAAACCGCCACACAAGGATTTGTCGGAAGAGACTTCAGGCAGGTTAATGGTAGTTAGTGCCTGACGGTTTGTAACATGCTCATCATTCTTTTTGGTCACTGCACTTTCTTGGTGGTTACTCCCCAGCACCCTAGCCAACTGCTAGAGATTCCTCAAGCTCACAGAGGGGTGCCATTTGATCTGTCGTGCTGGTGCTGGCGTTTTGGAAGATTTATTTAGTCAATTGGTCTCAGTGATCTACTCCCCTCTGCACCATTTTTAACGTTCAAGGATATATCCAATTCTTTTTGGGAATTAGTTTCAGGCAATGCAGTAATTAGGGGAGGTTAATATTCATTCGATATTTTATTGTTTATTTGGCCTTGATGTATAACAATGGCATTGGTTTGGGGCTAGTATGAGGATGTGACAGCTATTATGCAAGTTTATTTTTGAGAACCATGTGTAAGCACTTCCACAACCTGTGAGTCGAGCTCTTCCAGCTGGCTTTGTGTGCTGTTCTCCCTCGGGGCTTTTTAGAACCTGTTTTTGGCCAAATGTTGCACCTTGTGGTATGTTCCAAGGTAATTTGTTTGACACACCTATTCTGAAGGAAGGATATATTTGTTTTTGTCCCCTGTATATTCCTGGGATTAGGGGGCTGGTCTATGAGAAAATGAATGGTGTGGGGAGTGGAAGGGTTTCAGAGAAAATTTAAGGCTGCTGAAATGTCATGTCCTGAAAGAAAAGGCAGTTGCATAGCACCTGTTTTCTCAACTTGAGAACCTTATACACGGCATAGGCTTCGGCTAAGGTGTGGCCAAATAAAAACTGAATCAAGCAAGACTTGCTTTGGGAGTTGACAATCGTTGGAGTTCTCTGTCAACTGTGGATATTCAGTTGAGTATGTGGAAGTGAGATCAATAGATTTTTGGGTATATAAGGAATTTAAGGAGATGAGGGCAGGAAAGGAAACTAGCTGAAGTATGTATGGCCATAATCTAATAAAATGTGGAGTAGCCTCAAGGGGTTATTTGGCCAAATTATGGAGCATAGAAACAGGCCCTTCCGCCCAACGTCCATGCCAACCAAGATGCCTTATTTATACATTTGCATTTGGCCGTGTCCCTCTAAACCTGTCCTATCCATGTACAAAGCCAATCCAGATGCCTTTTAAATGTTGGTGTAGTACCTGCTTGAACTATCTCCTCCGACAATGCGTTCCATATACTCTGGAGGCAGATACAAAGGTGCATTTAAGAGGCTTTTGGATAAGCACATGGACATACAGGGAATGGAGGGATGTGGATCACACACTAACAGAGGCGATTATTTTAACTAGGCATCATGTTCCGTAAGGACATTGTAGGCCGAAGGACCTGGCCCTGTGCTGTACTTTTTAATGTTTTAAAAAAAAATATGTTCATGTATTCCTATAAATCTCTCAGTTCGTATACTGGGGGGACTATGTATAAACCCAGCTGTAATTTCTACATAGTGAAACCAAAATGTATAAAAATGGCCTTTAATAAAATCTGACAATGATCTCAAATTGTGGAGTACAGAGGCAAATAAATAAATGATGGCTCTTTGTCTCAAGCATTATGGAGGGCACTGTACATCCTTCCCCTTTTCTGCTTTCCACTGGGACCACTTTCTTCACGACTTCCTAATCTGTTAATCCCTTCCCACTCAATCCTCTCCATTCCTGGTACTTCTGCAACTGGTGGTGTAACATCTAACCTTACACCACCCACCTCACTATCATCCAGGACCTAAACCACTCAACTGAAGCAGATTCACCCGCAGATTCTTCCCATGTGGTCTACTGCATTCAGTGCTTACAAATTTGTATCATTGGTGGCGAGATTCAGATTCCCAGGTATAAACATTGCCAGCAGTTTATCCTGAACCACTCACATTGAAGCTTTGGTCTGTGTACAAGTAAAGATCTCTGCTGGAGGCATCACAACCTACGCTAAACATATCCATATCTGTAATTCATCCAAGTGTGCAAATCAACAGGTGTCATTTGTATGCAGTTGTTGTCTCCTAATTTGAGGAAGGACATGCTTGCTATTGAGGGAGTGCAGCGTAGGTTCACTAGATTAATTCCCGGGATGGCAGGACTGATTACTTTCTTATGATGAAAGAATGGATCGACTGGGCTTATATTCACTGGGAATTTAGAAGGTTGAGAGGGAATCTTATAGAAACATATAAAACTCTTAAGGGATTGGACAGGCTAGATGCAGGAAAAATGTTCACAATGTTGGGGGAGTCCAGAACCAGGGGGTCACAGTTTAAGAATAAGGGGTCGGCCATTTAGGACTGCGATGAGGAAAAACATTTTCACCCAGAGATTGTGAATCTGTGGAATTCTCTGCCACAGACGGCAGTGGAGGCCCATTCACTGGATGTATTCAAAAGAGAGTGAGATAAGCTCTTAAGGCTAACAGAATCAAGGGATATGGGGAGAAAGCAGGAACGGGGTACAGATTTTGGATGATCAGCCATGATCATATTAAACTGTCTTGAAGGGCCCACACCTGCACCTATTTTCTATGTTTCTATTTGAGAATGTTTGGTCGATGTCGATCCGGGGTGATTTTCCAAGGTCTACTTTCGAGGCACTGCGGCTAATTGTGGGACCCTGAGATTGGTCAGCCAAAAGCAGGAATGAGTCTTGGATCTTCTAGCTGTAAAGTCAAGCCATATAGATAAGCTTAATCCCTGGATGTCAAGGGGAGTGCAGTGATATTCACCATTTAAAAAAAAAAAAAAAAAGCCTTCAAGTTGCCTGATGAATGAATACGACTGCTATTTTGAAGGTTTAGCTCCAAAGTTACAACACAGTAACTTTAACCAGTTTGAACTGCTAGAATGAAACGCGTACAGAATACTGTACAGTGGCTGATACCGTTTGGCTTTGTGTCAGTACAGTTGCTCGTTCTAATTGTGCCAATTGCATTGTGCTGGCAGCACTAATACCACTTCACAATATAGCTGTTATGTTCAAATTGTTCCAGAGTAGAGTAAGTGCACATTGTAATGATGTGACTGGTATCAGTTTGGAGTAGAACCCATCCCGGAAAAAAAAAAAGCCCATTTGAGAAAAATTCTGAAGGATGATTTTAAACAGTGAAAAATATGAATTTATTATTATTGGAATAATGATATATTTGAAGGTTTTATTTTTAAACCTGGTGTTTTTGTTTAGTTAAGGGCCTTGTCCCACTTACGTGATTTTTTCCGGTGACTTGCTGGCGCACGTCACTGTCGCAGCAGGTCGCCGAAAATGTTCAAAATGTTGAAAATCCAGTGGCGCCCAGAAAAAGGTACGGCTCTTTGGGCGACTACTCACGACCATACAGGCGTCACCCCCTTTTCCCAGTGGAATTGCTGGCAAACTACCGGAATTAGTTTCACGAATCCATTTCCCAAACACAGTTGGAATAGCAATGGG
Source organism: Amblyraja radiata (assembly GCF_010909765.2). Lineage (NCBI taxonomy): Eukaryota > Metazoa > Chordata > Chondrichthyes > Rajiformes > Rajidae > Amblyraja > Amblyraja radiata. The sequence continues at coordinate 29,124,704 of NC_045984.1, read as the reverse complement.
GAACAGCTTTTTTTGAATAATTAAATGAGAATCTGCTATAGGAATAATTGAGAAAATGTTACGTTGTACCAAATATATTTTTTAAATTGTCATTGTGAACATTGCTTGCAAGGCCACCTATTATTGTCCACTCCTAGTTGTTCAGAAGTGGTGGTGTTTGCTTAATCCTCCTTGAAGCTGTGGTGGTTGTCCGATACAAGTGAGTGTGCTCGGGCATGTAATGTGGGACATTCACATGCAAGCCTAATCAAGTAAGAATGGCGGATTAACTTTCCTAAGGGATATGAATAAGACTGTTGAACCAGTTGGATTATTATTCCACTATTCATGGCTATTGGTACTAGCTTTTGATTCTACGTGTTTTAAGACTTAAGTCAAATTCTCAAACTGCTCTAGTGGGATTTGAGCAGCTGTTATTTGTCCAGACATTGACTTACTTATCCAGTCACGTAACCACTGCATCAGTATATCCATAATAAATATGATGATGATGTTGTTTTTCCCAGATGGCAACAGGTGATGTTGTTCTAAATCGTAGAACTGTGACTCCATCATGTTTATAAGTAAAAATATGGAGTGGGACATTAAAATCATGCTTTTTGTGTTTGTGTTATGAATTGAAAACACACCAACTACTTAAGTCCAATTATTTGACTTTACAAATGTCTGGATTGCCCCAAACTACATACATAAGATCTCTGTACTAATGACTAATCTCACTTGTACTTTAAATGAATACCCTCTCTTGACTGGACACGTCTCCAAGCTAATCTCTCTTAAGTAATGCTACTGAGAAAACATGATACCAATTGAAGTTCTGATGACATTTTATGTTTGTACTTTATTCTTGTTGTATTGCAGCTATATTGAATGAGACTAGGATGGAAAAGTTTAAAATGATAATGAAGTAAATCATTCTGAGGTACCCATTTGTGGAAGATCAGTTTGTTTACCATGGAATGAAACAACCTTTTATTTATGTGTTGCTGCCAGTGTGAAGTTTGAGATATTGAAGGTAACTGAAATGATGTAGAAACAAGGAACTGCAGATGCTGGTTTATACCAAAGATTGACACGAAGCGCAGGTGTAACTCAGCGGGTCAGACCTGAAACGTCACTCATCCTTTTTCACCAGAGATGCTGCCTGACCCACTGAGTTACTCTATGTCTATAACTGAAGTGGTGTCCTCCTGACATTGCCTTGGTGGTGGGGATTTTTATTTAATTTGTGAAATGTGGATGTCACTGATAAGGTTGATTTTTATTGAATAATTGTAGCTGACTTATTTCCTGGTCATTTTAGGGGTGAATGAAATCATAGTGTCATACAGCACGGAAAATGGGCCCTTTGGCCCAACTTGCCTGCACCAACTAAGAAGGCCCATTTACACTAGTCCTACCTGCATGCGTTTGGCCCGTATCCCTCTAAACATTTCCTTTACATGTACCTGGCCAAATGTGTTTTAAATGGTTTTTATAGTTCCTGTTACAACTGCCACCTCTGGCAGTTCATTCTCTATATCCACCACCGTCTGTGGAAAAAGTTGCCTCTCGGCTTCCTATTAAATGTTTCCCCTCTCACCTGAAACCTACGTCCTCTGGTTCTAGATTTCTTTACTCTGGGTAAAAAAATTATGCACTCATCCTATTTATTCCCCTCATGAATTTATGCGCCTCTCTAAGGTAACCCCGCATCCTCCTACGCTCCAAGGAAGATAGTCCAAGCCTGCCTAACCTCTCCCTATAGCTCAGGCCCTCGAGTCCTGGCAACATCCTTGTAAATCTTGTCTGCACTCTTTCCAGCTTAACAACATCCTTCCTATAGAGAGGTGGCCAAAGCTGGACACAATACTCCAAATACGGAACACAATACGTCAATCGCATGACTGTGTGCCTCTTGACACATATACACCAGCCAGGTTTCCTTCCTTTAAAGACATTAGTGAGCCAGAAAGGATTATAGGAAGTTCCGGTAGTTTTGCAATCATTGTTGCATATATCTAGTTTCTTATTCCAGATATTTTTCTTGTATTTGATTAATGAAGTTCTCCAGCTGGTCATGATGGTATGATGTAATTTGAACTCGTGCTTCTGGATCTTTCCTTGAACAGTAGGATTACAAATAACAGAACTACTACATTGTGGAAGTGTGGTATGTCAAAATAAGTTCTGCAACATATAATATTAGAAAGTTCAAAGTAAGTAGCTTCAGTGATACTTGTGTCACTAAAGTAGAGAAATAACCATTGCACATATAGCCTTAATATGTAGGAAGGAACTGCAGATGCTGGTTTACACTGAAGATAGACACCAAAATCTGGAGTAACTCAGCGGGTCAGGCAGCATCTCTGGAGAAAAGGAATAGGTGACGTTTTGGGTCAAGACCCTTATCCAAAGATGCTGCCTGACCCGCTGAATTACTCCAGCATTTTGTGTCTATCACCGCACGTATCCTTAAGGCCAGGGTCTTAAAATAGCATTTGCCATCTTTTGCAGTGTTCCCTTCCACTGGCTGGCATTGAATAGATTATTAACACCCAAGCTAAAACACCTGACCATGCTGATATCCCAGTTAAAACTTTTAAAACTTTGAGTCCTGTGTGCAGTGAGCATTGGTCTTGGTGTTTCCCAGTTGAAAGTGAGTTGATTTTCCAATGAGGGGACATGAACATTAACTGAGGTAATCATAGCGCTAGTTGCTAACAGTGATCATGAGTAATTCCAGAACTCAGGCACCAGAATAATGAGTGAATATATGGTGTAGGGAGATGCTGGTTTACACCGGAGATAGACACAAAAAGCTGGAGTGACTCAGCTGGTCAGGCAGCAACATCTCGGGAGAAAAGGAATAGGTGTCGTTTTGGATCGAGACCCTTATCCAGTGATGCTGCCTGACCCGCTGAATGACTCCAGCATTTTGTGTCTATCTTCAGTGAATAAATGGGTTTACAAATGTGTAGTCTGCAGGATAGCCAGTTTATTGAAATGCAGTAACTTGTAAAGCAGACTTCTGAAACATCTTTTTCGTTCCGGAAAACTTTCAATTGGTGCAGACTAATTTGTAAGCAGTTTCTTCTGCCCTGTGAGAAATAGTTGATATTGAGTTCTCTTCCTCCCTTCATGTCCCAGCTTGCTTAAGTCTCTGCCCTTCTCCTCCTTGTCAAAGCTGAACAATGCAATTGAGGGTGAAACAGAATTAGTGTTTCAGGCTGAAGACCTTTCATCAAGACAGGGAAAATGTAGAAAGCAGACATATTTAAAGTTGCAGAGAAGGGAGAGGCAGGGTGAAACCAAAGGGAATACCTGAAAATAGACGACAAAGGTGGCTGAGTAAGGGTGGTGAAAGCTAGGCAACGGCAGCAGCAGTATGAGGTGTGAATAGAGGGAGATGATTCAGAACAGGGGAAATGGTGGGGAGAAAATGTAAAGGCAAATGACAGAACAGCAATTTACACACTAGAACGATTACTGGGAAAGTGAAATAAAGGAGAATGCTGGAAATCCCAGCAAGCCAGGAGGCATCTGTGAAAGGAGAAAAACGGAGTTAGCACCATAGGGCATCATCCTTCATTTCAGGCAGCTCCAGTTGAATCTCCCTGCAAATGGCATCTTCCCCTTTTGACCTCTTCTTTCTGCTGCCTTTCTATACTTTCTTTGAGAGGCAATGGAGCACTTATTCTCTCCCTTTGCATTTGGTGCTCACAGTGTGGCCTCTGGTGAAAACTCGTGTAGACTGTGTGGCCCTTGTGCAGAGTACCTGCATTCTGTCCACAACACCCATCCTGATCCTCCACTTACTTGAGATTTTATCTCTCTTTCGTGTTCCCACACTAATCAACGTCTGTTAGGTTTTCCATACTATTCAGTGTAATTTTACTATTTTTACAAGTGCTTAAGTATGATTAGCGCTTGTATAGTAAGAATTTTACTGAACTGTATGCAAATAAGGAATTTCCTTATTCGCCTTGGTACATGTGACAATGAAGTACAATTGCACCTTTAGACTTTAGAGATACAGCGCGGAAATCGATCCTTTGGCCCACCACATTCATGCCAACCAGGATCACCCTTTACACCAGCACTATCCTACACATGAGGGACAATTTTTACCTAACCCAATTAACCTACAAACCTGTACATCCTTGGAGTGTGGAAAAAACTAGAACACCCATAGAAAACCCACGCAGTCACAGGGAGAACATGCACACTCCGTACAGACAACACCTGTAGTCAGGATCGAACCTGCGTTTCTGACACTAAGGCAGCAACTTTACCACTGTGCCATTGTGCTGCCCAATTTTAATAAACCATCTTTGTTAAAATTGTTGCTGGTCTGTAGGTGCCGACTATACTACCAACTTTCCATGTGGTTAAGGATAGTGAATGTTCACTGAATGTTTGAGGCCAAATGAGTATTGACCTTACCCAGCACCTGCACATTTGAACTTCTCATTATTCAGTGGATAATTATAGCAATTATATAATATAAGAATGATTAGGGTTGGAATCCCACCATGAAATTATGAATGTTGAAGTTAAATTGTAGCCCTCTGCTCCTCCTCATCTACCATCTTTAAGATCAGTTAAATAGAATCCAGAAATTGAGTCTAATTCCTGTGTGATTTCTAGCTGAGAAGAGATTGCTTCTGAATTTCTATCGCCTCTAGGATTGAGGCTAAATCTGATATCTGTGTACCTGTACTTGCAACTCCAAAAAGCAGCACACAACTTGCTTTCCTCCTCCCTGACTGCAAATTGAATACCTTTTTGAGGATCAACATATATGCACACTGTGAACTGTCTCGCGTCAATAGAAGGGCGAAATATCAATCCAGGCCAATTTTCCTACGCCTTCAGGTTCGTGCTGTCAAGGTAAGCGAGATGGATTTTGCTGTGAACACCAACTGAAGTGTGCTTATTTTGTTGGGTTCAGACTGAAAATGGCACCATTGCAAAAGTAATAGGCAAATTTCTTAGTCATCTAATGTCTGGGAACTACAATTGCTGTGATTTTGTGCTCATATTCTCCAGGTTGCACTGACACACACTGGATACAGTTTTAGTGGTGAAACCAATCACCCACTACCTCATCAATTGTTTTGATTTAAGCGGTTGCATTGGAAGTGTCTCCCAGTGTAGAGGAGATCACATTCTATTACTGCGCATTGATAGTAGACAAAAGTGCTGGTGAAACTCAGCGGGTGCAGCAGCATCTATGGAGCGAAGGAAATAGGCAACGTTTCGGGAAGGAAATAGGCAACGTTTCGGGCCGAAACCCGGAAGGGTTTCATCCCGAAACGTTGCCTATTTCCTTCGCTCCATAGATGCTCCTGCACCCGCTGAGTTTCTCCAGCACCTTTGTCTACCTTCGATTTTCCAGCATCTGCAGTTCCTTCTTAAACACTGTACATTGATATACTTCCGCAGCAGTCTCGGAAAAATAAAGACCCTGTCCCACTTTCCCGAGTTACTCACGGACTCTCCCGAGTTTTCCCCTTGATTCGAACCCAGAGAATTACGGTAATAGCCAGCCGTAGGTACTCGTGGCTATTTTTTTAAATCTCATGGACATTTTTCAACATGTTGAAAAGAGCGTCCCGACTTGCCTGATGCCCCGAGTTCCTACGGCTGACATTACAAGCCGCTACAAAACATCTACGGACTCCTACGGGCTCCTATGGACTCGCTACCGACATTACCCGACATTCCCCGAGTTCGAATCAAGGGGAAAACTCGGCAGAGTTCGTGAGTAATTCGGGAAAGTGGGACAGGACCTTTAATGGGACGAAATCCTGGCCAATTTTCTCCTGCATAAGCCAGGGTGGCTGAGGCAAAATGTATCATTGGAACCGAGGTCAAAATTAAGGCAGTCTGCCTTGGCTGTCAGAGGTTGCGAGTTCCTTCTCTGGTGATCTTTTTAGTTTTGTTGCCTCTTGGTTGAATTAAGTGCTGGATGTGACTCATTCCTGATATTGTGCAAGAGCTGCATGTTTGCATCTTGTTTCTGCGGCCCTGCGTCTGATTATTGCGTCAGAGTAGAGGCTCTCAACTCCATTATCTCTCTTGACCTTGGTCAACTTGGCTCCTGACTCCTTGTTCATTTTGTTTTCATTCTCGGCATTTGTTCCAAAGAACTCCAGTGTACACTGAAGAAGGATCTCGACCCGAAACGTCACCCATTCCTTCTCTCCAGAGATGCTGCCAGTCCCGCTTAGTTACTCCAGCATTTTGTCTACCATCCAGTGTACACTGTGTTCACCAGCATGCAGAGCTGAAGTAGCCAATAAAATGGAGCATTAGTGAGGTTATCATGCATGTTTCACGCTCAGCATCTCATCACATCATTGCTAACTATAATCATATTTAAAACAACAAACGTTGCATCGGTATCTGTGGAGCCAATTGGCTCATGATGCCTCAATGTAGATTGGAGCTTGTTTCGTGTTATATGATTCGCCAAAGCCCTGGGTTGGTTTTGTCATCTCTTATCATCTGTTTATTTTTAATTGAGAAATGCAGTTGAAGGGTCAAAGTGCATAATGCAGCTGAGGTTCAAGATATCAGAAAGGTCACGTTAAACCAGGAAGTGGTTAGAAAACACCAAGAGTGAATCGAGAAGTAGGGTTGCGTTCTTCAAGTAAAGCTCAGTGCGATGGAATGTGTCAGTGCAAGAAGATGGATGGCTCTTTGGCTTTGGTCTTTGGCCCACAATGTTCATGCTGACATGTCAAGCTGAAGTAATCATCGTGGCCCGCATATCATCCCTATACCTCCATTCTCTGCATGGCCATGTGCCTATCTAAAAGCCTCGTTAATCTCACTTTCCGTATCTGCCTCCACATCACCCCTGGCGGTACTTTCCAGGCACCCACCATTCTCTGTGTGGGGTAAAAAAAACATTCCCTGCACTTTCTCCATTATAGGTTGTTGCTGTCACCTTAAAACTATGCCTTCTAGTCTTTAACATTTCCACTCTTGGAAACAGGTACTGACTGTCTACCCTGCCTATATGTCATCATGCCCTGGGGATTTATTCATGTTAATTCTCTTTTTTTAAACCGAACATCAACTTGTCCTTGATCAGAAGCTGCCCAGCATATTGGTGTTCCCCACACCAATCTCACTATTTATGTGTCCTCCTCCTTAGTGAATTCAGATGCAAAGTACTTATTTAATACTCTGCCTATATCCTCTGACTCCATGTATAAATGTCTTTCTTTATTGTTGAGTGGTCCTACCTACTCCCTGGTTACCCACTTGATTACAATGTATGTATAAAAGTATGGGATTTTCTTTAAACCAATTCACCAATCACATTTCATTTCCCCTTTTGGCACTTCTAATTGCCCACTTGAGTTCATGCTTTCTTGCTGTATATTTCCCAAAGGCCCTATCTGGTTTAGCCTTTCCAAACCTTTTTTTGACCAAATTTACGACCTCTTTGGTCATCCAAGGCTCCCTTACCTTGCCATCCTTGTCTTTCCTCCTTGCTGGAAATTGCTATTTCTGAGCTCTGATCAGCTAGCCTTTGAATGTCTCCCACATGGTCAGATGTGGACTTGCACAATAACCACTGCTCCCTATTTGCTTCATCAGCATATTTTATAGACAATGTCACAGGTTCCATATGCTTGTTAACTAGAACCCTTCTTGACCACTATCCCTACTCAAAAACTGGTTACTGTCCTGTCGTTAATGCCTTATTTGATCTTAGACTTTGCTTTGACCCCATATTTTCGAGATGCATCTTTGTCCACCTCCAATGTATCACCTTTCTTGGCCATTGTTTCAATATCCAGTGGCTTTTCATTGCCATAATTATCTAAGGCAATACTTTTTAATTTGGAACCTACAATATTTCCTGTTTATCATCATTTGTATACTTAATGGCTGTGTTGGCTTCAATACCTTTCATTTAAATTTTGAATTTGAGTAGTCAAAACCACCTCCAGTTCCACAGCTATCCAGCCTTCACGCTCTGGAAATCCTTTCCGGAGCACCCTGTTCTTTATTTCTAAGACCCTCCTCCCTTAAGATTGATTTCTTAGATCAACCTTTTAATTATACCTTCTCCTGTCTGCTCTTTGCGTTTGTCGGTTACTGTCTAATTACATTTCTCTTCGGGTAAATTAAGTGCTTTGAAACTTCATTCTAAATTAAAGACACTCCTGACAAGTTGCATCGTGATTAAAGTGTCAAACCAGCAGCAGACAATTGGTGGGTTCCCCCTCCCCCCCTCCTCCCCAACTCCTATTTTCCTGCAGCAGTTCAAAGATTCCGACTTGAGTATAGACCATTGAAGTGCATGCCCTTGGCAAGAAGGTAGTAGTATTGATACAGAATGGGATTAATAAAATTGCATACCAAAGTATTTGTGCATATTTCCTTTCCCTTGAATGGACAGCATTTTTGGCTAGTTGTACAAGTTGCATCAAATGTCTGATTATGTGTTTTAGCTTGTGAATTAGTCATTTAGTTATCTGCTTGAACAAGACGCTCATACGCGTAAGGACTTGCCTACATCGTTACTTTCTGTTGTCTGCTCAGTGTCTCTCACTTTGTAATGTTTTTATGCCAGCGCCAAGAATGCAATTTCCGTCTAGAACAGAAAGTTACAATTGCAGGAAAAGATTGCAAGCCTAATCTTAGGATTTTTTTTCAAACTTGGGATTTTAGTAATTCTAGCGAAGAAATACCACCGAGGAGTTCTTCGTGCCTGCCACCATATGTGTTCAGAGAGCATTATTAAACAATCATGTAATTTCAGGGACTGTAATCATGATGTGAAAACATTGGTTCAAATTCCGCTAAATCCGCTGAAGATTTACAATGTTGTTGATTTAAGGGGAAAAAAACTGTAATATTAGAAAGCCTCAAAGATTAGAAAGACCTTGGAGACTGGCTCGGAGTTCGTGTTGTTGTTGCGTACCAAAGAGTATTTGTGTACCTTCATTCAGACCTGGCAGGCAGATGGTTTAAAAACCATCTTAACTGTTTTCCTCAGAGTATTTCAGTTTCATTTATAGTTTTTCAGTCTATTTTCAGAGGGACATGTTTGCAACTGACATTTCTATTAAGGTTTCAAATCTTTGCAGAAGCAGGCAAGCTGCAACAAAGCATGAGGTGTCAGCAGGTACATTTGGCACTGATTTAGGGGGCTATAGATTTGATCAATCTCCTAGTGGCTCTTTCAATGGATGGAAAATGCAAAGGAATTAATGTTTACACACTTGAGCATCTCGAAGATATTGTGGTTGATGTGCATGTCACCTCTCCCCATCATGTTCAAGTCTTTGTCTGTGAGCTTGATTCCTATCCTCAGTTTTTAAGATGGAACTGCAGATGCTGGAAAATCGAAGGTAGACAAAAGTGCTGGAGAAACTCAGCGGGGTGCAGCAGCATCTATGGAGCGAAGGAAATAGGCAACGTTTCGGGCCGAAACCCAAGGGGTTTCGGCCCTGAAACGTTGCCTATTTCCTTCGCTCCATAGATGCTGCTGCACCTGCTGAGTTTCTCCAGCACTTTTGTCTACCTTCCTATCCTCAGTTTATGGCTTTGGACAGACTTCCAAGCAAGTACCTTGAGAAACTGATTAGGTGGCTGAAGAATGAATCTGGGAGTAAAGGAACCCAGGAGGCCTTATGCTGGGTCTTTAAAAAAATCAATTCTTGGCCTTTCCATGAAGTTATTCAATTCTTCTTATGAAAATGTTTCTTGTATCTGTCCCCATTGTAAGAATCCATGATAGTAAATTCTCTCCAACCTATCTTAGTTCTGGAGCCAAAGATCTTAAATCTACTATTTTGCTAATTCAATATTTTTTCTATTATTTGAAGTATCAAAAACCCTTATGATTTTGAAGACCACTAACTAATTTGTTTATTTTATCGGTAGCATCTTTAAAATTCATTGATCCTACCTACTACCTGTCCAGTAAATCAACGCTGCACTCCGTTAAAACAATGTTTCAACTTGGATTTTGATTTCAAAAACTTCAAATTTATTTTGAGAAATTTTCTTCAAAGAAAAGCTCAAAGTAAACCTTTCATCGAAACATAAAAACATAGAAAATAGGTGCAGGAGTAGGCCATTCGGCCCTTCGAGCCTGCACCGGTATCCTGTACCTGCATTCTCTCCATACCCCCTGATACCTTTAGCCACAAGGGCCACATCTAACTCCCTCTTAAATATAGCCAATGAACTGGCCTCAACTACTTTCTGTGGCAGAGAATTCCACAGATTCACCACCCTTGATGTTGTTTCTAATAGAATCCATAGAATTAGATACTATATTCTAGCTGTAAACCAGCCAGTGTTTTGTGAAGGTTTAGCAGAATTTTGTTTGTGTTCACTATATCTGTTATTAACAACACCAGAGAGAGCAATGAAAGGCTTTGCTATGAGGGTAAGGTATGTGACCTACATATTTTCTGGGCACAGAAGAAATTAAGGATTTTTTTTCTCCAGTAATCATTGTTCATGAACCAGTACAAAAAAATAATTAGAATGGTTAGAATTAGCTTCGGCTTGACCTCAAGAGCTTTACAAATATAAAACAGCCGAAGGTTATACTGCTTAAGAAGGAACTGCAGATGCTGGAAAATCAAAGGTAGACAAAAATGCTGGAGAAACTCAGCGGGTGAGGCAGCATCTATGGAGCGAAGGAAATAGGCAACGTTTCAGGACAAAACCCTTCTTCTGACTGATGTGAGGGTGGTGGGGGAGGGGGGGGGGGGGCGAGAATAAGAAAGGAAGAGGTGGAGCCAGTGGGCTGAGGGAGTGTTATACTGCAGTTGGATAGGAAATTTCTAGGCCAAATGTGGGCAAATTGGAATAGTTTACATTGAGCATCTTCGTTAGCGTGGATGAGTTGGGCTAAATGGCCTGTTTCTTTTCTGTATGACTATGACTGTGCAGATGTATAATGTTCTGGTGGGATTAATAAGTAATCTGAGGATATTTGACATAGAGCGACAGGGTGCTTTGAGGCACATGATCAGTCAAGAATAGTGAAGTACATTTAAGGGATTCCTTGGTCCTCTGCTACTTAAATTTTGTGCTTCAGAAGGTCATGGGTTGGTGATGATCAGAAATGCAATTTCATACTGATTTTGTTCTGCAGATCTTAATGTATTTCACTTGTGATTTTCGGGGTCTATTCAACGTTAAGAACCATTTAGACAGGTACATGGATATGATGTTTAGAGGGATATGGGCCAAATGCAGGCAGGTAGGACTAGTGTAGATGGGGTATGTTGGTCGACATGGTCAAGTTGGGCGGAGGGGCCTATTTCCCTGCTGTATTGACTCTGACTTAAGACAGTGGTGTTGGCTTCACTGCTCCTTAACTCGGCATGGACAATACATTGAACTGAGAATCTTCCAGTGTGGCAGGTACACAGAGCTGCCAGACACATATTAGTCCTTTTTGGCAAATTATAACTCCCAAATTGTTTTGCAAGTTGTTGAGGATGCTTATGTTTGTTTCTATTCTCCCTCTAGGGCAATCTCTCCTGCCAGCCAGCGATTCGCTTTGAAGGAAACCAAGGGGTAAGTCTTTACAACGTAAATAAGTAAGTAGTAAGTTTTATTTATATAGCACGTTTTAAGTCAACTCGCATTGACACCAAAGTGCTTTACATAAAATAGCTAATGAAGTTTCCATACCATAGAAAAAGGTTAACAAAAAAATAAAGAAAATGGACACAACACATTATAGAGTTCAACACAAACGTCCCCCCCACAGCAGAATCAAAAATTTCCACTGTGGGGAAAGGCACCAGAAAGTTAAGTCCTCTTCCTCTGAAACACCCGAGGTCGGGGCCCATTTGTGGCCTTGCAGCCAGTCCGATGATTTTCAGGGCCCTCTTGCCGTGAAAGATGGAACTCCGGCGTCGAGTGAAACATTCCTCAAGCGGCTTGGAACGTCTGGAGCGGCTGCCTCTTCCCCGGAGACCGGGGCACTCGTAGCCCTCAGGCCGCGCCGGTTGTAGTTCCAACCCCGGCGAACTCGATCCCTGGCTCCGCGGCACTCCAAATCCAGCGCCGCCCGCGGCCACAGCTCCACGATGTTGGGAGTCGGCGGCCACAGCGCTCCGGAGCTTACCGCACGGCGACCCGGTAAGGCATCGCCCGCTCCCTGTTGGTATCCCAGCGCTGCACCGCCGCCGAAGCTGTAGTCCCGGCCGGTCCCGACAGGAAACGCCGCTCCACTCTCGATGGCAGGCCGCGAGGACGGGGCGAAGAAGCAGCTTGGAGGGATGCTGCCTCTCCGACCAGGTAGGGGACTAAGAAATAAAGTTTCCCCCTTCCCCCCCCCACCCACCACATAAAAGACCTCCAACTAACTAACAAGCATTAAAAAAAGGTGAAGAGACGGACTGCGGGCAGGCTGCCATACACAGACGGTGCCTACTCCTGCACATCCGCCATCTTAACTGTTGCTTTTGTCTTTCTATGATCTAAGGAACATGTTGTTGTTCAGAAGTTGTGAATTGTTTTTTTTTTCCTTTTACTCTGTTTATGATGCTATTGACACATTTCTGGGTAATCCTCCACAGAAACATCATTGAACTGTCCAATTACCAGTGATTCATGCTTCAGCCTTTAGATTGAGTAGCTGGTTGTTCTCTGACCAAGGGTAATAATGGTGGGGACGGATAGTTTATCATAGCAAAGCTGTCAATTCTTAGAAATGGGGACAGCCTTGTTGTAGATTTGGTTCTGCCACTCATTTTGTACCTTAATTTTATTATTCTTACATGGTTCATAACGCTTAAATCATTTTCCTAATAAACATAAATCCATCGCAGTTTTAAATTTTCAATTGTACCCTATCCCATGTCAAGTTTGTTTTGATGTGAACACATACCTTCAGGTTTCGCTCCACATTACTTGGCTCAACTCGTGTGCCTCCTCTATCTGGGTCTTGCTGAAGTAATTTCTCTCTAAATGTCCTGTCTGCTCCTTTCATCACCTCAACTTCGAACTTAGATTCGATATTGGATGGATCACACGTCTGATCTACACAAACTATTCTCGTGAGAATTTCCCTCCTGATATCTTGATGGTGAGTTTTGCTGCATACCCTCTCGAAGCCTTTCTAAGGTGCTGCTTGCAGATATGAACCCAGATTCCCTCAAGTTGTGGCACAACATTCCCCAGTACCGTAGCTTGACACAAAATACCGGAGTTATGGGCCTGTCCCATTTGGGTGATTATTTTTGGGCGGCTACCACAAAATTTTCAACATGTTGAAACATTTTCGCCGACAATGCCGCCAATTTTTGCTGTTGCAGGTTGATGTAGGTGTTGTCCAAGGTTGTCGTAGGTGCTGTTGTAGATTGTCGCCAGGTGTCGTACATGAATTCCATTAAAACTAGTCCCTGGCAGTCGCCTGACCTCAGACGGCGGTGGAGGCTGGTTCTCTGGATACTTTCAAGAGAGAGCTAGATAGGGCTCTTAAAGGTAACGGAGTCAGGGGATATGGGGAGAAGGCAGGAACGGGGTACTGATTGTGAATGGTCAGCCATGATCACATTGAATGGCGGTGTTGGCTCGAAGGGCCGATTGGTGTACTCCTGCACCTAATATCTATTGTCTCTCAGTCTGATGAGGGGTCTCGGTCCCGAAATGTCAACTATTCCAATTCTCCCCAGATGCTGCCTGACCCGCTGAGTTGCTCCACCATTTTGTTTATCTTCAGTGTAAATCAGCATGGGCAGTTCCTTCTTGCACTCCTTAAATCCAAATCTCTAAGGTGTGAGAAAATTGTCTGCAGGGACATAGTCGTCCCTTGACCAAGTTTCTTGTGAATTGCCAAGGCTTGAACCCACAATTAATTCTGAGATTCTCAGTGCACCAGGTTACAATTCTAGTACATTATTGAAGAGTTAATGTTGTCAAAACTATTACAGGACTTATTGAGTACTGGAGAGTGCAGCAAAATCAGAGGTACTATTCAGATGAGAAATTACAGCAACGTCATGTTTCCCCAGAGCTGAAAGTTTCAATGGCAGTTAGTTGAAGTGCAGTGGTTCATCTATTTTGTAGGATAGAATCATAGAAAGTGTAGCATAGTATGAAACCATTCATAGAAACATAGAAAATAGGTGCAGGAGTAGGCCACTCGGCCCTTCGAGCCTTCAATATGATCATGGTTGATCATCCAACTCCGTATCCTGTACCTGCCTTCTCTCCATACCCCCTGATCCCTTTAGCCACAAGGGCCACATCTAACCTAATAATCTAAATATAGCCAATGAACTGGCCTCAACTACCTTCTGTGGCAGAGAATTCCAGAGATTCACCACTCTCTGTGTGAAAAATGTTTTCCTCATCTCGGTCCTAAAAGATTTCCCCGTTATCCTTAAACTGTGACCCCTTGTCCTGGACTTCCCCAACATCGGGAACAATCTTCCTGCATCTAGCCTGTCCATCCCCTTAAGAATTTTGTAAGTTTCTATAAGATCCCCCCTCAATCTTCTAAATTCTAGCGCGTACAAGCCGAGTCTATCCAGTCTTTCTTCATATGAAAGTCCTGACACCCCAGGAATCAGACTGGTGAACCTTCTCTGTACTCCTTCTATGGCAAGAATGTCTTTCCTCAGATTAGGAGACCAAACCTGTACGCAATACTCTAGGTGTGGTCTCACCAAGACCCTGTACAACTGCAGTAGAACCTCCCTGCTCCTATACTCAAATCCTTTTGCTATGAATGCTAACATACCATTCGCTTTCTTCACATGCACCTGCATGCCTACTTTTAATGACTGGTGTACCATGACACCCAGGTCTCGTTGCATCTCCCCTTTTCCTAATCGGCCACCATTCAGATAATAATCTACTTTCCTGTTTTTGCCACCAAAGTGGATAACCTCACATTTATCCACATTATACTGCATCTGCCATGCATTTGCCCACTCACCCAGCCGATCCAAGTCACCTTGCAGCCTCCTAGTATCCTCCTCACAGCTAACACTACCCCCCAGCTTCGTGTCATCCACAAACTTGGAGATGTTGCATTCAATTCCCTCGTCCAAATCATTAATATATATTGTAAATAGCTGGGATCCCAGCACTGAGCCTTGCGGTACCCCACTAGTCACTGCCTGCCATTGTGAAAAGGACCCGTTTACTTTATCCCATTAGGATATGTCGTGACTTT
The DNA here is from genome assembly GCF_010909765.2 of Amblyraja radiata. Lineage (NCBI taxonomy): Eukaryota > Metazoa > Chordata > Chondrichthyes > Rajiformes > Rajidae > Amblyraja > Amblyraja radiata. The sequence goes on along the minus strand of NC_045984.1, from coordinate 29,109,538 downwards.
CAAGGAACGGTTTAAGTTAGAGATACAGTGCGGAAACAGGCCCTTCGGCCCACTGAGTCTGCGCCATCTAACGATCCCCATACACTAACACTATCCTACACACCAGGGACAATTTTACAAATTAACCTATATGTCTTTGGGATGTGGAAAGATACCAGATCACCCAGAGAGAACCTACACAGTCACGGGGAGAATGTACAAACTCCATACAGACAGTACCTGCAGTCAGGATGGGTCTCTGGTGCTGTAAGGCAGCACCTCTACCCTTAATCCCACTCTACATTCTTCCTTTGTATATCCCAACAGTTTTTTTTCCCATTCCCATTCCTAGGGGCCAGCATTTATGTCTTGGTCAGGCACCACTGAAAACCCCCCAGCTATCTCATTGTGATTACAATGCTACTTTTGTGACTTGACTCGGTGCCAATTGATTGCAGTGTTTCCTATATTCTATGTTTGACTTTCCCTCAAATTTCTATCATTGGTTTAAATAAAATGCAGCTTCAAGCCACGAGGTTATGAAGCATTTGACCACCCTCTTTGATATTGCCAAAGTTATGATCAATGTTTTAATGGCATCATTACAGTTGGGTAATAATAATGATCATTGCCCAACTGAGTCACTGAGATGTATAGAGCAAAGGTAGGCCCTTTCCCTAACATCCATGCCGACTAAGTTGCGTACCTGAGTTTGTCCCACTGCCTTTGTTTATGGTTTTCCCATCCGTGCACCTGTCGAAATGTCGTTTAGGTGTTGTAATTTTACCAACCTCCACAGCTTCCTCTGGCAGCTCATTCCATATACCACCATCCTCTCTGTCAAATAGTTGCCCTAAGGTCCTTTAAAATGTTTTCCATATTATACATATGCCCTCCAGTTTTAAACTTGCATGCCAGTAGCTATTGGCCTCCCTGTTCTACAGCACTCCACAGGGCCATGCCATTTTGTGTGTGCATCCTTAGTCCACTTTGCCCGTCGATCTAGATCCTGTTGTAATCTTGGATAACCTTCATCACTCCACCTCACCAACAATGCTGGTGTCATCTGCAAACCTACAACTGTGCCAATTGCTTTCTTATCCAAATCATTAATGTAAATGACAAACAGCAGTTGGTCCCAACACAGATCTGTGCCCCAGGCCTCCAATCTAAAATACAATTCTCCACAACCACACTCTGGCTCCTACCACCAAGCCAATTTTGTATTTAGTTGGATAGCACATTCTAGATCTAACCTTCTGGACCAACCTAGCATGCAAAACCTTGTAAGAGATCTTGTTATGATCCATGTAGATATTGTCTACCACCTTGCTCCCTGTCGATCCTCCTCTCCATGTCTTCAGACAAAACTCAATCACATTTATGGGACATTGTTTCCCAAGCTCAAAGCCATGTTGACTGTCTCTAATCAGTCCTTGCCTTTCCAAATGTGGGTAGGTCCTGTATCTCAGAATCCTCTTCAGTGACTTTCCTACTACTGATGGTAAGCTCACTAGCCGGCAGTTCCCTGGTAGAAGATCACAACTGTTTTTGATGAGGAAACTGTTCCCACTGGCTTCATTGGCATCCTTGGACTCTCGCTATTTACACTAGTCATTGCTATTAAATGCAAGGCTGCATAATGCAGCAATTTATAAGCTCTCCACGAACTTGTTCTTGGAATTGCTTCAGTAGAAACAATTTATGGTGTTTTCAGAATATTATGTTTACCCATCTATCATGTTGCTGCAAGTAAGGATTTCATTATTCCCTTTCGGGACGTATGACAATAGAACCGGCTTGGCTCTCTCTCTCTCTCCCTCTCTCTCCCTCTCTCTCCCTCTCTCTCTCCCCCTCTTGCCAACAGACCCAGACTTCCTTCTTTAAACCTGGAGCACAGGAGCTGTTGCAGAGATAACTTGCCCTCAAATATCTACATTGCAATCTTGTGTCTGTTTACATTGCTGCACTTTTTGATCTTCCTATAAAGTTCAGCAGCCATCCTTTGGGCCCTTGCCTCCGACACTATGATTGATGAGTGAATCTGGAAATCCAGCTGTGTAGGGCCTCATCCATGTGTGTGCTAACATGCACTTTTATTAGAGGCCCACTTGGTGTTGCCATGAATAAAATAAAACATTGTCTGTTGTTGTTGTCTTTCTGTTGACCGGATGACCCTGGCAAATTGCACCGTCTCTCCTTCTGAGACAATTAATTCACCATAGCTTGCGGCTGGAACATGCATTCATCTTGATTTCATACCAAAGCTGCATCTCTTGGGCCATTAAAGCATTGCCCCCCCCCCCCCCCCCCCCCCCCGATCATCATCACAGAATATTTGCAATGTCATGGTATTGTAAAACTATTTCTCTTTGAATTGATTTCCAAAACACATCTGAGAACAAAAGGATATAACATCTATTCTTGTCATAGCTATTTATTCCGAGCTCCATTCTTCCTCCATATCATCATCCTACCTTTTCCCACACACAGTTTTCATCTAAACATTGTAAATCATGATCTGGATTTCTTCCAACTATTTGCAAAAGCCTTCATGCCTACCGCCACTGTGTCATATTTGACAGTGTGCTGATCAATGTTTGCAATCACTACCTTGTGATATTTAAATGCTTTCATAGTTACAACTTAAGAAAAATGAATTTTGAAGGTGTTATTGTGCCATGATTGTGTGGGAACGATTGCCACAGTATAATGGAGATACCTACATTTGAAGTACAGGATAGTGGCCCAGCTCTGATTAAAATATGAACTACCTTAGGTTTCTGTTCTTATTTAAAAAAAAAAAATCCCTTGGACTCTTTTATAGAAATCTGAAACTCGAACACTAAGCTATTCATAGACTGAAACAACTGCACCTTCTGATCTTAAGCCTGCAGCTCTCAGTTTTGCTCTGAGACAGCAACATTAACCCCTCTTGCTATTAAAAGGTTTTGAAAATGTATATTTTACATTGCAATCACAGCTTGCCACGATTCTTCAGATTGGTTGTTTGTGATAGAAAACTGTTTCATAGCTGTATGGAATTCAGCATCTGTTGTGCTACTAAGCTGCGCAAACCGGAGCAACAGTGTTTGATAGATTCACTTTTCCTGAGTTCCATCTATTGATTCCAGATGAGCAACACATCAGGTTGCCTACTGTGCAAATGCAGAATTAATCATCTGTGCTTCCATTTGTCACTGATTATTCTGTTGTTGCTCAATAATGAGCCTTGCTCATCCTCATCTGGATGGGATACAGCCGAGTGACTGTGAAAATCAGTCCTTCAAAAGATGCAAACATCTTCCCAAACCATCACCTGTGCAGTGTTTGTCCAGCAGAGCAAGGCTTTGTGGGCAAGAGAGCCAATTTATACTTGTTAGCTTCTACACTTCTGCATCTAATTCCATTAGAAAATGAGCACCAGAAACAAATTGACTGAAAATCAACAGGTTTGTACAGCACATATTTTAGAAATGGCTTGAATGTTTCGCACCATTAAGGATGATGCAGTGAATAGAGTAGTTTTGTTTAGCGGTACAGCATGGAAACAGGCCCTTCAGACCACCGGGTCCACACCAACCAGCAATCCCCATTACATTAGGACACGCTACATACGAGGGGCAATTTACAATTCTTGCCAACAAACCTCTACGGAGTGAAGGAGGAAACTAGAGCACCTGGGGAAAACTTGTGCGTTACGGGGAGAACATACAAACTCCATACAAACAGCACCCGTAGTCAGGATCGAACCCGGGTTTCTGGCATTGTGGCATCGTGCCACCATGCAGCGCTTAGTAGTAGTGTTGGTAAACCAAGAATGTGATGAATGAGCAGTTCACTTGATGGTATTACTCAACGGTGGAATATGGTCAGGACTTGGTCTTTAGCATCCACCTGAACTGTCATAATATATGTGTTCATTGAAAACTATTGCGCAAAAGGAATCGTTCTGAACCTGGCAGTATTCTGTTTATTGATTCTGAAGTGTGAGTTCTAGACATGGAATAAATTCCAATGATAACACATCACAGATGGCTAATCATCTCCCTGAATTGCAGGATGAAATTCTAAAGTTAACGGCAATCTGCCAACCAGGGAGGCAACATTACCTCCGAGTAATATTACTGTTTGTTAATAGTATAAAACGGTTTGCAAAAGTCAGTTGGCATATTCGTGGACAAAAACAAGCCATGTTTTTGCTTTCTGACTTTCTACACTTTGTCCCTGCTAACAATGCTGTTGGCTTAAAACTCCTATTGTGAACCATCAGCTATCTCACTTAGTCTTTAGCCATCATTCTGAAGCGATGGCTGGAGGGTGAATAACATATTTGCCACTGATGGCCCAAGAATAGGGTTGTGGAGGTGGCGTGGGAGGGGATTAAGTAAGAGGTTGCTCTCCCCTCCCTCTGCCCTTTCATGTCCTGAACAAGGAAGGCTTCCTTCAGCAGTTAGCCTGATATAACCCTGGGGCAAGATATCACTGGCCACAAAATATGCTGTTCATTGGCAAAGCAGGATGACTCCCAAAAACCTCAAAAGGCAATTCATAAGACAATTTCTTCCTACCTGGATGTGAACACACGATCTTGGCCCCAAAAAAGCCAACTCTTCTGTGTACTGTCCTTTATACAGCCGCTATCATCTCTCAGTAATCTCTTAACCATTTAGTGTGTTAATGAATTCTATGTCATTATTTTTTGGTTAAAGAAGTTCTTCCTGAATCCCATATTGCATTTATTTGTAACAACCTTACATTACTGGTCCCATTCTAGGTATGTTCATCTTAACAAGACAATTCATTATCTTAAAATCACTCTTCAGGGTTGTTGTCTAAATATCTTTTTTATCAAGTTTCACCTTCTTAGATATTGTATGCCTTTCTGCTTTCTAAAGCACTTGAATGTCTCCTTTTAAGTTGAAGAGAATGTGGATATAGCAGATGTGGAGAGGGTGTTTCCACTAGTGGGAGAGTCTTGGACCAGAGGCCATAGCCTCAGAATAAATGGATGTACCTTTAGAAAGGAGACGAGGAGGAATTTATTTAGTCAAGAGGGTGGTGAATCTGTGGAATTAATTGCCACATATGGCTGTGGAGGCCAAGTTGATGGATATTTTTAAGGTGGAGATTGATAGATTCTTGATTAGAATGGGTGTCAGGGGTTATGGGGAGAAGGCAGGAGAATGGGGTTAGGAGGGAAAGATAGATCAGCCAAGATTGAATGGCAGAGTAGACTTGATGGATCAAATGGCCTCATTCTGCTCCTGTAACATAATGTAATCCTCCACTACTGGTGTGGTTATTCAGAATATATTGAGTTCCATCCCTGTTAATTTAAAATAGTTACTTTGGAAAAAATATTTGGCAGATATCCAGTTATTAAAATTGAGGTTGAATAAAGAGCAGCACTGTGCTGCTTCATTGGAAATATCTCAACCATGTATTCTACAGTTTTACTGATTGAGTTCAACATTCACTTTGTTTTATTTCCAGAGGGGTAGTTCTGGGAAACACCTGTACTGTTAAAGGGGCAGGACTGGGGGTCAGTTCCTCAATTTGAGGGGCCGTACTGAGGACATGTGCATGCTGTGGGCGGGCCACTGTACTGGGGGTTGTCAAGTGGTTCTGGCAAGCTACAGATCGCAGAACTCAAAACCTTCCATACCAAGTTTTGCAACTGAGTTGGTTTATTTTATTTCAGCAGACGTAGACATTGTTAGCAATACTGTCATTTATAGGTTCAAAGATCATAAGTCATAGGAGCAGAATTAGGCCATTTAGCCCGTCGAATCTACTCTGCCGTTCATAGAGTCATACAGTGTGGAAACAGGCCATTTGGCCCAACTTGTCCACATCGGCCAACATGTACCAGCTACACTAGTCTCATCTGCCTGCACTTGGTCTATATCTCTCCAAACCTGTCCTATCCATATACCTGTCTAACTGTTTCTTAAACGTTGGGATAGTCCCAGCCTCAACTACCTCCTCTGGCAGCTTGTTCCATACACCCACCACCCATTGTGTGGAAAAAGTTATCCCTCAGATTCCTATTAAATCTTTTCCCCTTCACCTTGAACCTATGTCCTCTGGTCCTCGATTCCCCTACTCTGGGCAAGAGATTTTGTGCATCTACTTGATTTTCCTCTCATGATTTTATACACCTCTATAAGATCATCCCTCATCCTCCTGCGCTCCAAGGAATAGAGACCCACCCTACTCAACCTCTCCCTCTAGCTCAGTCGCTCTAGTCCTGGCAACATCCTCGTAAATCTTCTCTGAACCCTTTCAAGCTTGACAATATCTTTCCTATAACATGGTGCCCAGACCTGAACACAATACTCTAAATGCGGTCTCACCAACAAAATCATTCATGGCTGATCTATCTTTGCTTCTCAACCTCATTCTCCTGACTTCTCCCCATGACCTTTGACACACTTACTAATTAAGATTGGGACTAAGCGCTGCACTCAACAGTATCTGTTTTTAAAAATTGGGATGCGGGCATTGCTAGTATTTATTGTCCATTCGAAATTGCACCAAATAATGCAGGTGGGGGTGACATTGTCTTGTGTCCGACTGGGTAGGCATGGCTGGTTTCCTTCACTGGAGGAAATTAGTTGACCAAGTGGGTTTTTACAACAATCCAGTGGTTCCATGGTGGATCCTGTTGTTTATGCTGCAAAAATAGTGTTTTGTACAAAATTGTGTTTTCCTTCAATTGTTTAGAATCGATATAGAGAAATTTAAAAGCATAGGTAGACACAAATTTAAAAGCATGTTTTAATTCCTATTTCTCAATGATCAGGAGCAGGGAATCATACAAATCCCCCCCCCCCCCCCCCCCCTTCTAACTTAATGTACTGAGGCCCACAGTATCTCTCTCACTCCATCCAGGCAGGATTTAGTTAATTTAGTACAGATGTAGATTACATTTTTTGCTATGTGTTTTGTGGTTTAGATAAAATTATCATCAGATAAAAATTGCTGAGCCATGAAAGAAACGGGGTATTTGAGGTTACGCTTCTTGCTCGTATCAAATTGCTCACTTGGCCTTTTTTGATGGCGAAGAATGACAACCACGAACAACCATTAAAATGGAATTGAAGGATAGCAACGTTGTAACTTTTGGAGCTAGCTTGAACATAAAACACTAAAACATACAAATTGAGAGCTGTGCTGGGTTTCCCAAAGTGCCTGTGTTGTGATTCAGCAATGTCATGGCTGAGTCAGCTGTCAGCTTGACTCCACTCGCCCTGTGTTTCTGGTAGCCTTCCACCACCGCCTTTATCAAAGGTCTATCCAGCTCTGTTAAGACATACAGCTTAAAAGATAAACAACATCTCTGCTTCCACTGTTCTTTGAGGACAAGAGTTCCAAAGCCTCAGGAACCCGAGGGAAAATAAATCACCTTGTACGCTCTGCATTCACTGACATAACTTCTTCAGATAAATTGTTCTCGCTCCACGAGACCAGACACAAGTCTAGTTTGTGGAACCTTTCCTCAAGATGACCTGCCCATTGACTTTATTTGATAATATTGAATTTGTCTTTAATAATTACTAACTATCTCCCTATGACTTAATCTAACTTGTCTGTAGTTCCTTGCTTTATGTCTTACCTCTGTTACTGAATGAAGTTACTTCACAATCTAATCAAACCTTCCCAGAATCAAGAAAGTCAGTCTAGTAAATCTTCTCGGAACTGCTTTCGAACCACTTTATTTCCTTGAGACACAATAGACTGAAGATTCGGGATTCTAGAGCATAAAACAAACTGCTGGAGGAACCCAGCAGGTCGAGCAACGTTCTTGGGAGGAGGTGGGAAAGAATTATGGACGTCCACAATTACTCCCAGCCCACCTCCCCCCCACCCCCCACCCCCCACCCCGGCCCAATTCTGCTTGACACACTGAGTTCATCCGGCAGTTTGTTTTCTGCATTTGTAGACCCATATTCAATACAGTACTCCATATGTGGTCTCATTTTAATAACTGCCGCTAACATTTCCCCGATGACTTAAGCTACCTTTGTCTGTAGTTCCGTTTCATGCTTAACTTCTGTTTTTGTTTTTTATGGTACATGCAGTATTTTGCAATCTTATGAAACCGTCTCGGAATCTAGGAATACTGGGAAATAAAATTGGCACAATTAACTACCTTATCACGCTACCTCTAACATGACTTTAGGATGAAGTCCACCAGGAAATGTGGACTTGTCAGCTTGTAGCTCCAAGAATGTGCTCAGTAGCATTCGGCTGGTTTACATTAGTTTAATTTAGTTCAGAGATACAGTATGGAAACAGGTCCTTCAGCCCAACAATTCCACACCGACCATCAATCTCCTGTACACTAGTTCTATGTCCTGCACACCAGGAGCAGTTTACAATTATCCTACAAACCTCCACGTCTTTGTAATGTGGAAGGAAACCGGCGCATCCGGAGAAAACCCACACGATCACAGGGGGAACATGCATACTCCGCACAGACAGTACCCGTGGTCAGAACCTGTGTCTCTGGCACTGTGAGGCAGCAGCTGTATCAATGTATTGTGGGGAAGGGAATGAATGTTGAGGCTGATGAGCGAATGCGAAGATTAGGTTTAGATTTATTATTGTCATGTGTGCTGAGGTACAGTGAAAAGCTTTGTTTTGCTTGCTATCCAAACAGATCAGATAATGCTATACATAAATGCAATCAAGTCAAACAGAAGTACAATAGAGCAAAGGGGAAGGTACAAAAAGCCGAATATAGTTCTCAGCATTTTACCGCATTGGTTCCATAGACAAAGTCCAATACTGTGCCACTCGAATGTAAGTTTCCTGAGTTCCTCTCTCAATTCAAAATCATGGACACTGAGCTGGGCTAATGTCTTCACAATGAATCCTTTAATTATCCATGAATCCTGGCTCATTGGCCCGTTCGAGATATTTAATAGTTAATCACATTAGTGATTAAGAAGGAACTGCAGATGCTGAAAAATCGAAGGTAGACAAAAATGCTGGAGCAACTCAGTGGGTTCAGCAGCATCTATGGAGTGAAGGTAATAGGCAACATTTCCCGCTGAAACCCTTCTTCAGACTATGTAGGGTGGGGGGGGGGGGGTGGAGCGGGGAGAAGAAAGGAAAAAGGAAGAGGAGGAGGCTGAGGGAGAGCTGAGAAGGGGAGGAGACTAATCACATTAGTGTACCTGGAGTAACATAGGCCAGACTGATTAAGGGGAGCAGATTCCTATCCTTAAGGTTCTGAGGGAAGAAGGTGTGGGAGATAAAGTGAGTCCTCAAAGTTAGCACTTCCATGTTAGCCTTGAAATGTATTCCTTCACCAAGGGAAAGTCTGCTTCTGAAAACATTCAGCATGTGATATTCCAATCTTGAACCACTTTGAACTGAGATATGCTAAAGGTGAGAGAGTATTATAACCATTCGTTTTAATTTATCTTGCATTAAAATTACCCATTTGAACCCCAAGTATGCCTAAAATTCCCTTTCTTGATCAACTGGCAATTTGGAAGGTGAAATTCTTGCCCTCAGATTTTGTGCCTTGTATCAAAGTCATCAAAGCATACAAGATAGGACGTACATGGTAAATGGTAGGGAATTGAAGAATGCAGGTGAACAGAGGGATCTGGGAATAAATGTGCACAGTTCCCTGAAAGTGGAATCTCATGTCGATAGGGTGGTAAGGAAAGCTTTTGGTGTGCTGGCCTTTATAAATCAGAGCATTGAGTATAGAAGTTGGGATGTAATGTTAAAATTGTACAAGGCATTGGTGAGGCCAATTCTGGAGTATGGGGTACAATTTTGGTCGCCTAATTATAGGAAGGATGTCAACAAAATAGAGAGAGTACAGAGGAGATTTACTAGAATGTTGCCTGGGTTTCAGCAACTAAGTTACAGAGAAAGGTTGAACAAGTTAGGGCTTTATTCTTTGGAGCGCAGAAGGTTAAGGGGGGACTTGATAGAGGTCTTTAAAATGATGAGAGGGATAGACCGAGTTGACGTGGATAAGCTTTTCCCACTGAGTAGGGAAGATTCAAACAAGGGGACATGACTTGAGAATTAAGGGACAGAAGTTTAGGGGTAACATGAGGGGGAACTTCTTTACTCAGAGAGTGGTGGCTGTGTGGAATGAGCTTTTAGTGAAGGTGGTGGAGGCAGGTTCGTTTTTATCATTTAAAAATAAATTGGATAGTTATATGGACGGGAAAGGAATGGAGGGTTATGGTCTGAGCGCAGGTATATGGGACTACGGGAGAATACGTGTTCGGCACGGACTAGAAGGGTCGAGATGGCCTGTTTCCGTGCTGTAAATTGTTATATGGTTATATGGTTATAAGAGTTTGGGTCGTGAGCTCAACATCTACAAGGCAAAGGTTCTCCATCTCCTTCTTGCGTATGGCGTGCGCAGCCTAAAGCTGTAGGACAACTTGTTCTATTTGATATTATTTGGTTGTGTGCGTCAGGTTGATTACAATCTCATGTGAAGGTTGCAATCTCCCACCCCAGGTTTTCCATCAGCCTGCCCTCCAATAATAGCCACGGTGGACCAGCTCCCAAATCTTAGCAGCAAAGTCAGGCTTCAGTAATGAAACACTCACACTGTTGTGGGCCAACACAACCTTTGGTTGACTAAGGAAAAGGGTGTTTTATTGCAGAAGACTTGTGGTCTACCGATTAACTGCTATTGCTGCCTGAGACCAGGATTACCTACAAAAGGCACCTCTCGACACTGATACCAACAATCTGTCACCACAAAATCCTCTAAATCTACTGGAAGGATAAACAAGCCAATATCAGTGTCATGTATCAGGCCAGTATTTCCAACATCAATGCCCTGAGTACATTCAATCATTTTGTTAGACAGGCAATGTCATTTGTATGCATTGTACCAGACAACTAAAACAGACAAGCTGTCCTAAGCCAGTGGCTGAAGAGGGATTTGAGGATGTTTTCAAACCCTCTTTTGGGAAAAATGCAACATCAACCATCACTGCTGGGAATAGATGAAGGAGCAGCATTTGGGTTGGCACTGACAACTAGTTCATGCTTTAATAGACAATAGGTGCAGGAGTAGGCCATTCAGCCCTTCGAACCAGCACTGCCATTCAATGTGATCATGGCTGATCATCCACAATCAGTACCCCATTCCTGCCTTCTCCCCATATCCCCTGACTCCGCTATCTTTAAGAGCCCTATCAAGCTCTCTTGAAAGTATCCAGAGAACCGGCCTCCACCGCCCTCTGAGGCAGAGAATTCCACAGAATCGCAACTCTCTGTGAGAAAAAGTGTTTCCTCATCTCCGTTCTAAATGGCTTACCCCTTGTTCTGAAACTGTGGCCCCTGGTTCTGGACTCCCCCAACATCGGGAACATTTAATAACACACAAGCTCAGCATAAATGGTAGAAGGATTGCACCCCCTCATTAACTAACTAACCAACTACCCACCAATCATGTCAGGCACCTCCTGTCCCATCTGTGGAAATGTCGGCAGTTCTCTCATTGGCCTCAACAGTCACCTCAACCCAAAGAAGTGGAGGGAAGTAAGTCATCCTCAATCTCAAGGTAATTTCTTGGCAAAAGAGTAGTTTACATTGACAGTACACAAAATTGCTGGAGGAACTCAGCGGGTGCAGCATTGACAGCTCCGTTGAGAAAAGCTGACAGAGTGATATGCAATAGTAAATACTTTGTTGTGCAGTGCAGATAATTAGGGCAGTACAGAGAGATGAAAGAGTTTTAATATATTTTATAGATATAACGTTTCTTAAATGAAGCACCCCCCTACTCAGCAGCTCTTCTCATCAGTACTTGTCAACATTTGACGCCATGTTGGAGGATTGGCAGCTATCTGTGCTGTGTGGATCAATTTCTATAGTGGCCTGTTTACTTTCTCTAATCAGCAAGTTCCAGGTTGAGACCTCAGTAAGAAAGAATGGGAGATTTTGCATTTGATTACAGCCATACGACCTAGAGTCATTGTTACAGTCTGGATACAGGCTCTTCAGCACCACTTGCCCACGCCAACCAACATGGCACATCAACACTAGTCCCATCTGCCTGCTTTTAGCCTTTGTCCCTCTAAACCTACCCAATCTATGTACCTGTCTAAATGTTTCTTAAAGGTTGCTACAATACCTGCCTCAACTACCTCCTCTGGCGGCTTATTCCATACACCCACCCCCCTTAGTGTTTAAAAAAAAGTTACCCCTCTGGTTCCCATTGAATCTTTCCACCCTCACCTTAAACCTATGTACTTGGTTCTCAATTCCCCTACTCTAGGAAAAGACTGTGAGTTTACCTGATCTCTGCCTCATCATTTTGTACACCCCTATAAGATCACCCCTCATCCTGCTGCACTCCAAAGAATAAAGCCCTAGCCTGCTTAATCTCCCTATAGCTCAGTCCCTCGAGTGTTGGCAGCATCCACGTCAATCTTCTCTGAACCCTTTCAAGGTTGGCAACATCTTTCCCATAACATGGTGACCAAAACTGAACATAATACCCTAGATGTGGCCTCATCGATGTCTTGTACAACTGTAACATGACCTCCCAACTTCTATACTCAATGTACTTGACTATACTCAAGTGACATGCGGATAAAAGCAGGGCCAGTAGTTTGTTGCATCTAGTTGCAATCTGCAGGTTCTGCCATCTGAAATGCTTCTTTGACATTCTGATTGTTCATTTATATCTACTCCTGTTGCAAACTATTTCAAGGAAGCTGGGACCAAAAGAAAGATGACACTCTGTGCTCAGCAACCTGGAGATTCAAATGCCGTGTCCTTGGAGGCTTGTGATGATTATTTTTTCTAAGCTGCTTTCATTTTCAGATATAGTGCATTAAATTTAGGAACATTGTGCTAGTAAATGAAGAGCAGCAGTAGGCCACACAGCTTATCGGGTCTGCTCCACCATTTAATAATATCATGGCTAATCAGACTGTAAACTCAATTCTACATTGTTGTGTCCCCATGGCAACAGTTCGCCCTCTTGTTTATCAAGAATCCATTTACCTCTGCATTAAAAATATTCAAAGGTATAATCTGCCTTTGAGGAAGAGTTTCAAAGATGCACCGCCCTCAGTGTTTATTTTGTGTTAAACATTGTTTAGTTTAGAGATACAGGTCGGGAACAGACCCTTCGGCATGTCGAACTGCGATCAACCCATACACTAACCTACGCACACTAGGGAGCCCTAAGATTTCAGATTGGTTAAATTCAAATAACATGGTAGAAGATTGTTTTTACCTTTATACAGGGTGTTCGTGTGGCCTCGCTGGGAATACTGCGTACTGTTTTGGTTCCCTTGCCTAAAAATAGATATTATAACGTCGGATGCAGAGCAAAAGCGATTCGCCAGGTTAAATCCGGGGCTGACAGGGTGTCTTACCAAAAGAGACTTCATAGTTAATCCCTAATCATTTGTGACTTGGTGAATAACAAGGTATTGCCACAACATGTTTAAGAAGGAACTGCAGATGCTGGAAAATCGAAGGTACACAAAAATGTTGGAGAAACTCAGCGGGTGCAGCAGCATCTATGGACCGAAGGAAATAGGCAACGTTTCAGTCTGAGGAAGGGTTTCAGCACGAAACATTGCCTATTTCCTTCGCTCCATAGATGCTGCTGCACCTGCTGAGTTTCTCCAGCATTTTTGTGTACTTATTGCCACAACATCACTGTGGATGGACATCTCAGTGGCAGAGGTGTTCAGGAGGAAGTGGTGTTGAATTATTTTTTGGCTCTCTATGACAATGCATCCCATGTGTTGTACATCCTGCTGCTAAGGTGCGCAAGTTATAGCTGGGTGGTGAAGTGAATATTACATCACACTCCGAATTTACTTCCCACAGACAGCTTTGCAAAGTCACATGAGTTTCTTGCACCAGAGTCTCAATTTTGTGCTGAACTATTGGCACAGATGGTTTAGCTTCAGCTTCACTTCAGGAGATCTCTCTGAGATGATTCAAATTTAAGTTAAGCCGGAGCTTTTGAAGGCCTAGGACCGTGTTTGAGGTGGTGCAAGGAGTTTTTGGAGAAGGAGGATAATGTGGATTTGTCTTTGCTATTTATGCAAAGATTTGGGACCTGGTTCCAATGCAAAGATTGAAGTATGGAATAGAAGCTGGTTATTTTTATTTACTTTGGGTTACTTTAGAGATACAGTGAGGAAACGGGGCCCTATGGTCCACCAAGTCCGCACCAACCAACGATCACATGCTTCCAAGATGGCGCCCAACGCAGGCGACTATTTGCGTGCTAGCCATTGAAGCAGATCTACAAACTCGAATTACAATCGCTCCATGCTCTTAAATCTCTGTTCCTGCAGCAACATTCCTGCTGGCTTTATCTTGCACGAAACATTATTCCTTTATGTATCTATACACTGTAAATGGATCGATTGTAATCATGTATTGTCTTTCTGCTGACTGGTTAGCAGGCAACAAAAGCTTTTCACTGTACCTCGGTACACGTGACTATAGACTGAACTGAACACTGACACTGCCCTACACAGCAGGGACGTTTTATAATTTTACCAAAGCCAACTAACCTGCAATGTCAATTGAGATGGTAGACAGAATTACTGGAGAAACTCAGCGGGTGCGGCAGCATCTATGGAGCCATCCTTCGCTGCCGCACCCGCTGAGTTTTTCCAGCAATTTTGTCTACCTTCGATTTTCCAGCATCTGCAGTTCCTTCTTGAACATGTCAATTGAGATGCCTTTTGATCATTGTGGAAGGTAGGCCAGTGTGGTTTCAACAATCTGCTGGTATGTGGATGCTCCATTTCTCAGTTCAATCATCATGTATGAGATCCTCAGATTAATTATTAGTGTGATTGGGAAAGATGAGGAGCAGAATGATGAGGCTGTGCGTGTTGTGCTTTGGCGGTGCCAGTTACACGGTGACTCTTTGCGTACTTTGTATATTGTATGCAAAAACAAAGAATTTCTGTGTCCCTAGGTACGTGTGACAATCAAGTATCATTGATTGAAAAGAGTTCTATTGTAGCACGACTATATTTTCAATCCAAACCGTTGGTTGTGAAGGAACTCCGTTGGTCAGGTCGGTTTACGGCAAAACTCTTTAGTACTGAGCTTGGAATCGTAGCTTTATGCAAACGCAACAAAAACCTCAAAGAATTTGACTTCAGGCTCTGAACTTTGAGGTGAGGTGAGGTTAGACAGCTTCACAATCGGAAACAATAAATGACCATGTACGTTCCAAACTTAGCAGTCAGAACATCCCCTCTCATCATTTGCATCCACCAAGGTTCCCAGGAGACCTGTTGATGCGTCGTTTCAGGAGGTTATTTGTGTAATATATTTGACCAAGTGCCCAGCTGGCATTTACCAGAACGACCAGGAGTCGTTATCTGGATCTTCTCAAGTTCTTTGTGATTTGCATGTTTTGTTTAAAAAACATTTTTTTTTTTTAAAGCATTTTCAGCTTGAACATATGTACGATTAACTGTTTTAAGTGTGAAAATGCACACGTCAAGATTCAGGGACAGTTTCTTCCCAGCTGTTATCAGGCAACTGAACCATCCTACCAACAACTAGAGAGCGGCCCTGAGCTACTATCTACCTCATTGGAGACACTCAGTCTATCTTTGATCGGACTTTATCTTGCATTAAACGTTATTCATGTTATGTTCGAGAAGGAACTGCAGATGCTGGAAAATCGAAGGTAGACAAAATTGCTGGAAAAACTCAGCAGGTGCGGCAGCATCTATGGAGCGAAGGAAATAGGCAACGTTTCGGGCTGAAACCCTTATTCGTGTTATTCCCTTTATCGTGTATCTGTACACTGTGGATGGCTCGATTGTAATCATATATTGTCTTATTAGCAAGCAACAAAAAAGCTTTTCTCTCTACCTCAGTACACATAACAATAAACTAAACTCACATTTTATTAATTTCCTCATGATTATGTAGTATCTAGCAGTCAGTCTGAAAGGAGAGACAGTGATTCTGAGTCCCGTGACTAAATTGCAATTCAGCTTTGCCATAAACCGTGAGTGTCCAGCAGACATAAGGTCTGTGGAATCAATAGTGTAGATTTAAAATGACTGCTCTTCAAATAATCACATTTTGTTCATCCTTTTATCTCATTAGATAATCAAAAGGACGAGCCATTGCTTGCATTTTTAATTTCATTTCTTTCAACACTAGACCAATAATAGGTGTTCAGCTGTCAGAATGATGACCATTCCAGAATCTGTTTAGACAATATGGGCCACCTGAATCATCATTCTCCTCAAAACCATGGAACTTTAAAAAGCCTTTTTTTTTTTTTTTTTTTAATTAGTTCGGATTTTGGGCATCACTGGAAAGTCCAAAATGGCAGCTTTTGGAATTGATCCTGTCCTCAGATGCACGTGCTGACTTGAAGATTATAAACAGACTGACATGGCAGCTTCCTCTCCTGTACATCGGCGAGACCACGCATAGACACAGAGAGTTTCGCCAAATATGTGCTTGGTCTCCCAACACCTGGATCGCCTGGTAGCTAACTATTTGAACTCCTCTTCCCATTTCCATACTGACCTTTCTATCCTGCGCCTCCTCCCCAGAGTGAAGTCATACGCAAACTAGAGGAATATCATCTTATATCCTGTTTTGGTAGCTTACAATCCAACAGTGTGAACATTGAATTTTCTAATTTTACCTAACTAACCAACCCCTCCACCCACTTGACTTTAAGTTTACAAGACCCCCCCCCCCCCCCCCCTCAAAACCATACTTAGTCAAATGCAACCTTTGTACGAAGGACAGTTAATGTCACCTCATGTAAACTTTCATCCGTGTTTAAAGTGGGACTTTGACGCGGTCTAGAGCTGAGTAGTCTGACAAACTGGACTGTGGTGAGGAGGGTAATGGTGAGTAATCGCCACCTGATAGCTGTCAACAGCACCTTGCATCATTTGGCTGACAGTAGAAAGTTGACTCTTTGCACAGTAATTGGAATGGATTTGACCAAGTCTTTATGAGCAGGATATACCTGAACAGTGTGCCACATTGTCATGTAGATGCCAGTGTAGTACCATAGAGCAACAGTTAGAGTTGCGAGAGATGTGGCTGCTTCTGGACCATGGGTCTTCTGTACTTCCATGGGTCCAATAGTCTCTTGTCATCTATTACTTTGTGCCATTTGGTGTGAATTGGGTGACACAATGGAGCAGCGGTAGAGGTGCTGCCTTAGAGCGCCAGAGACCCTGGTTCGATCCTGACTAAGGGTGCTGTCTGTACGGAACTTCTACGTTCTTCCTGTAACCTCGTGGCTTTTCTCCAGGTGCTCTGGTTTCCTCCCACATTCCAAAGACGTCCAGGTTTGTCGGTTAATTGTCTTCGGTATTAATTTTCCCTAGTGTGTAGGATAGTGCTAGTGTACGGGATGATCGCTGGTCGGCGCAGACTTGTTGGGCTGGAGGGCCTGTTTCTGCTCTGCAACTCTAAAGTCTAAAGAAAGATTAGCTTCTATGATGGGGGGCATCTTGGAAGGCACTTGGCTGAACATGGTTAAACTGTTTCAGACTTGTCTAGCAATCAGATGCTGAACCCTGCCTTTGCTGAGGATAGGATGTCCTTGGAGCCTCCAGTTAGTGGTTTAATGGTTCACCAACATTCACAGATGTGACATGATCTGATGAAACGTTGAAGTGGTCTCAAGGGCTTGAATGGCCTCTGCCTGGTTCCTAAACGTTACCCAGTTGCACACGGTTATTTACCAGTAAGCATTTGAAACACTCCATGCATTTAGTGTTTGTGTACTTCCCTCGCTTGTACATTATGTGCTTGTTGCAGTGTTGACATATGATTGTAAACTCACCATCTCGGGAGCAGTTGATACGAGCCAGTGCAGTCGTCAAGAGGTTAAGTGGTCCGTGGAAGTTGACGTTATACTCTGGGAAATGTGGCGTGATATTTCTTACAGTAAGCTTCTGGCATAGGAAGTCTCTTCCCATCCCCTTCCACATTCTTGGAAAAGATACAATTTATTAAAGCTGTTGTCTTGAAACGGGGTTGAAGGAATGCCGGTGCCTTCGTTACGTATTGTGTGCTGTGAGCTTGATAGTTTTTTTTAATGTTTTAGTTTTTCTAAGTGTTACAGCCAACTGCAGATGTAAACTGAGACCTGTGACGTACTATTACTCTGAGGCCTTTTGTGCACAGTGGCTGTGCACTGTAAGTGAACTCCCGAGTCAGGCATTTGACATCTTTCTTTGGCCGTCATCAGTCCACGTCCATGAACTGTTGCCAGTAAATTTGTTTTGCATTATCATTTAGTATCTTTCTGTTTTTAAGAGATCCATTGAATATTTATGTGTCAGTAGGTCACACTTCTATGCAACTCGTAGATTTATATAATTGCAGATGTATTTATAAAAAGGGACAGTCAAGAATTGCTCTGTGAATTAATGCTGCACTTGACAGGGTTGCTTTTACTGACGAGTTTGTCCTTCCAGTCACACGGTAACCACATGAGCAATGAGCCCAAAATCGTTTCTGTGGATCCACCACGTTAGAATCTGTTACAATTACAAGAGCAAAATAGTGCAGCTAAAAAGGAAAATAAAAAAACAGAAAATGCTGATAATACTCCAGAGAGAAGCAAACAGCTGGGGGGGGCATTGTGGCGCAGCAGTAGAGTTGCTGCCTAACAGCGCCACAACGCCGCCCCTTAGCTACGTGTGCTGTCTGTACAGAGTTTCTTCGTGCTCCCTGTGACCGCATGGGTTTTCTCCGGGTACTCCGGATTCCTCCCACATTCCAAAGACGTGCAGGTTTGTAGATTAATTGGCTTCTGTACATTGTCCCTAGTGTCTGGGATGGAACTGGTGTACGGGGTGATCGATGGTCGAAGGGCCTGTTTCCATGCTGTATCTCTGAACTAAACTAATCTAAACTAAGAGGTTGACAAAAATGCTGGAGAAACTCAGTGTGTGAGGCAGCATCTATGGAGAGAAGAAATAGGCAACGTTTCGGGTCGAGACCCTTCTTCAGGCTGATGGGGGGGTGGAGGTCAATGTTGCCAGGCATCTTGAG
Source organism: Amblyraja radiata (assembly GCF_010909765.2). Lineage (NCBI taxonomy): Eukaryota > Metazoa > Chordata > Chondrichthyes > Rajiformes > Rajidae > Amblyraja > Amblyraja radiata. The sequence continues at coordinate 29,090,509 of NC_045984.1, read as the reverse complement.
GGGAAAAAAAACATCACTGCCATTCAAATTGGTAGTCCTTTGGAAAGCTTTCAGGCACCATTACAAACAACAACCAAGTCAATCTCATCGATTCATCAAAAAACCCTTAATGTTTCAAATATCCACATTCCATCAGGCCAGTGGAAGGCACGGGATGTCCTGCTGGCCCTGTGGGAGCAGTACATGATGGATCCTGAGTCATGGCTTCCAGAGCAAACTGTCCAAACCATTTGGCAGAATGCCTCAATGCTAGAACTAACCCACAAACACCGTGGCCTTGCTTGGTTGACAATGAGAGGGGCACTGCTGTTCAGATGCTGTCTGTTGGGATTCAGATATTTTTTAATCCTTGCTGCCACTGATCCCTTTGTTCCATGGTCCTTGGCTTTACTATCAGCCTTTCAGCTTACTTTAGAGATACAGCGTGAACACAGGCCCTTCCACCCACAGAGTCTGAACCGACCAGTGATCACCCCGTACACTCACACTATCCTACACACCAGGGACAATTTATAATTTTACCAAAGCCAAATAACCTCCAAACCTGCTCGTCTTTGGAGTGTGGGAGGAAACCGGAGCACCCGCGCAGTCACAGGGAGAACGTACCAACTGTGTACAGACAGCACCGGTAGTCAGGATCTAACCTGGGTCTCTGGTGCTGGAAGGCAGCTGCTCCATTGTGCCACCTGAATGTAGCCAAATGCTTTCTAAATCTTTTCCGCAATGCCGTCATCAACCTATTATGTTACTTCAATAAAATATTATAATCTGCTTTGACAAACATATTTGCAGTTTGCAAATCTTCACTAGCTCCCTTTGCAAGCATTCCTTCCCAAACCAATGTTGACAGAAGAAGCTGCTGCATCCTGCTGCAGTTTGCAGGCTCCTGGCCACTGGGCCTATTTACATAATGGTGAATAGATGCGATGGCCAGGAGGTATTTGTCAGATCACCTTCCCCACTGGCACAGCCAGACTCGAGTCAAATATATGAAAATATTTAGCCTTGTTTAGCTGCATATTCTAGCTGAGAATTTCCAACTTTCTGGTGCTTGAATTGGTTTTAAGATTTCCTTAATTGATGGTTTCATGTAGTACACTCTGGTTTGTCTGATTTCTGGCGGTTAGCTGTGGTTAGTGATCCAGTTCTTCTCGATTTCACTTTGTTCTAATCTTATTACTTATTTGTATCCCCATTCCTTGCAATTATAGTTCCTCAGTCCTACAACTCAGTTTATGTGAGTCGCATCAAATGTCAAGCCCAGTCAAGCCTGGATTTGATATGCAGGAATCATTGGACACAGCCATTAACCGGTGCTGTAATGCTGGAATCATGCTGGAAGCACAGCCAGCAGCATCATAGACAACAGACCACTATCTGCAGTGACCTTTACAGTAAACCTGTATACAGTATTTGGCTAGGAACATCATGTTAGTGCCTGGTTCAAGATCATCTGAAGTGGTACCAAGTGTACAGATATTACCATTAAATTGTGATGTTCGTGCTGACGGTTACTATTGGGTGTTTTATGTAGAATGAACTATTATTGTGTCTGAAAAAGGATCTCGACCCGAAACGTCACCTATTCCATCGCTCCATAGATGCTGCCTCACCCGCTGAGTTTCTCCAGCATTTTTGTTTACCTTTGATTTTTCCATTGTATTCCTTTGATTTTTCCAGCATCTGCAGTTCTTTCTTAAACATGCTGTTATTGTGGAACCTGTGATCTTAAGCTCAGAGATGAAGGTTGGTCAAGATATCAGGAGAAATCTCTGTCCTTTCTTAGTGCCATTTGAATCTGATTCGGCAGATGGTGCTTTGTTTTGATGTCACACCACACAGCACTAAGTACAAACTAGCACGCCTTCAATCTGGCTGTGAGGTGTTAGTGTGGATTGAGCCCAAAAGTGCACTTAAACACCTTCTGCCAAACAGGCAAAAGAAATGTACTTCAAGATGAAGATAAGCCTTGCAGTTTCCAATATGCCTTGAGTTAATTTACAAAGACACTTGAACAGGTACATGGATCGGAAAGGTTTAGATGGACATGGGCCAAATGCAGGCAAATGAGACCAGTTTAGCTGGGGCATCTTGGTCAGTTTGGATGAGTTGGGCTGAAGGGCCTGTTTCCATGCTGTATGACTCCAAGGTGTAGAATTTGTTTTCTATTTAAGGGCTACATGCTGGAAGATTGGATGCTTTTGGAATATGCTTGTTCTTTTTCTTTAAGACATTTTATTTCTGTTCTACAGCAAATCACCATTCCGAGACCAGACAGCCCGAATGATGTGCGAACATTCACGTTTTACCTCTGCAATGTTGGAAGGGATAATCCTCAATGCAGTTTTGACTGTATTCAGCAGTATCAATCCCGGTAAGTCAAGTTGTGGCCAAGTGGACACTTCAAATCTTCAATGCATAGGACAGGCAAAGTAGCCCAAATCTTCTGTGAAATGTTTGTGCTTCACACAAGCCTCTGATACTCCTCACTGCATCAATATCCCCTGTTCGTTTAATCCCAGTACTTAGCTGGTTTACTCTTGATTGTTCTACAGACGGATCATTCTTAATGCTCTCGGGGAAAAAGAAAGGTGTTACCTCAATTCCTCATTGAATTTGTTGGTATCTCCTAGTGATCTTACTGTGGTGATTCTTCTCTGTCCCCCCTCTCATCTCCCTTTAAATAACAATAAATGTGGACCTCCATTGGTTCATCTCGTCCATTTTTTTAATAGTTAGTCACTTCCTAATGGATAAAACCAATGTTCTGCTGTAATACTTCAAAATCTTCTCTGTATTCTCGGGTACTCAATATCATTTTTGTAAATATATAGTTTTTTTAGTTATGTTTAGTATAGAGATATAGCATGGAAACAGGTCCTTTGGCCCACCGGGTCCACGCCAACCGCGAGCATCCGTTCACTAGTTCTATCCTACGCACTAGGAACAATTTACAGAAGCCAATTAACGTACAAATCTGTGTGCCTTTGGAGTGCGGATGTAAACCGGGGCACCCGGGGAGAACTCACAGTCACAGGGAGAATTTACAAACTCGGTACAGACAGCACCCATGGTCAGGATTGAACTCTGGCCCCCGGCGCTGTAAGGTAACAATTCTGCCGCTGAGCCACTGTGCCGCCCAAGTATGGTGGATACTAACCATATCTAACCATATCTCCTTACTTTTCTGTTTTAAGAAATATCTAACCAAGATGGATGGAGTGTGTTTAGACACGGATTACTAGCGATCTAATGAATTCATACAAGTGACTGAATGACCCTCCTTATATTCCATTATCACATTCTTCTTAAAATAAACCCAAGAGCAACATCATTACAACTGCAAAACACAAGGTGCTGGAGTAACTCAGCGAGTCTGGCATTATTTGTGGAGGAAGTGGATAGGTTGGGACCCTTCTTCAGACTCTTCTTCAAACTAGGAGTTTAAACTTCAAACCAATGCCATCTCACCAATGACTTGTACAGAAATATCCATGCTTCAGAAGTGTGGTCTGACTCGAGTCTAGTGTTTAATTGTCATTGGTACTGACAACAGAACAATTAAATTTATAGTTGCAGCTGAATAGGTTAGTAAAATATAGACCAGGCAATGTCAACTACTCTGTAGTCTCCACTCATGGATGTTCCAATTGCTGCACCAGGCTGTGATACATCCAGTCAGTATGCTCTCTGCTGTACACCACTTGAAGTTCCATAAGAGTATTCAATGACAAACTGAATCTCCTCAATTTTCTAAGGAAGTAGACATGTTAATTAGCTTTGTGATTGCATCAATAGCTGGGCCCTGCTCACACAGGAACTTGGGCCGAAACGTTGCCTTTTTCCTTTGCTCCCTAGATGCTGCTGCACCCGCTGAGTTTCTCCAGCACTTCAATCAATCAATCAATCAATCATTTTTATTCGTCACTTGCATGGTGCATGTGAAATGAATTTGTCAGCAGCGGTACAATGATAAAGAACACACAAACACAATAAACATTTAACACAAACATCCACCACAGCATTCATCACTGTGGTGGAAGGCACAGATTGGCCAGTCCTCCTCCATTTCCCCCCGTGGTCGGGACCTCAACCCTCCGCAGCCGTCGCTGGGGGCGTCCAGATGATAAAGGACAAGGTAAAAGTCAAGGTAAGTCCAGGATCGGCTCTTCCCCACCGTAGACCGCGGCTTCAGGCTGGTGTAGGCCGCAGGCCGGCGGTCGAAGATTTAAAATCCGCGCTGCAGCCAGAAGCACCGCAGACTGCAGGGCCGGCGGTCAAAGCTCCCCTCCAGGGGTGATGGTAGGTTCACGCCGGGAGGGGAGCTTGAGCCTCACATCCGCCATGTCATTAAAACCTCCTTCTTTCATCTCCGCCAAACTCAGACCCTCTCTCACACCTCCCGCTGCTGAAAGACTCATCCATGCCTTCATCTCCTCCCGACTGGACTATTGCAACTCACTTCTCCTTGGCATCAGCTCCACATACATCAACCGACTCCAAGTGGTCCAGAACGCAGCCGCCCGACTCATCACCCACACCAAATCCTGGCATCACATCACTCCAGTCCTCAAACAACTTCACTGGCTTCCCATCTCCCACCGGATCACCTACAAAATCCTGATCCTCACCTACAAAGCCCTCCACCATCTGGCCCCCCCATATCTCACTGACCTCCTCTCCCCCTACCAACCCTCACGGTCCCTCAGATCCACATCAGCCGGTCTCCTCTCCATCCACAAGTCCAACCTCTGCAGTTTTGGGGACAGAGCCTTCTCCAGGGCATCCTCACCATCTTCCAGTCCCGCCTCAAGACCCATCTCTTCACCTCTGCCTATCCTTAGCCCGACGTCCCCCTCCCTTTTCATCTGTGCATTAATTGCCTCATATTGTGTTTTGAATTGTATTCTGTCTTTACTTTGTGTACTAGTCATGTCTCTACTATTTATTTCATTCCCCTTACATATTTTTCCTCTACCTGCTAAATTTTTGTAAGGTGTTCTTGAGACTCTTGAAAGGCGCCCATAAATAAAATTTATTATTATTATTCTTCCTCCCGGGTCCCCCACGAGGGATCCCGGGCTGCAGACGCCGCGCCAGCTGGAGACCGCGGCTACAGGCTGCCGGCTGCCGCAGGCCAGCGAAACGGAACACTCCCCTCCAGCGAGGGCTCGCCCGCTCCATGCCGAGTTCGCACTGCGCCCGCCGCTGAAGCCCCGGGCGCGTCTCCGGGAAAGGCCGCGCCGATCCTTGCTGTTAGGCCACGGGGGAGGCGACCTGGAAAAAGTCGCCTCTCCGTGGAGGAGGCGACGAAGCGGTATCCCCCTTACCCCCCCCCCCCCACACCACCCCCACACAAAACACACCGAGAAACATCAAAAACATACTGTAAAACATACTAAAAAAACACTTTTGTCTCCCTTGTCGATTTTCCAGCATCTGCAGTTCCTTCTTTAATACTTTTTCACTATTAAGTTGTCCAGTACCACACTATTGCATGATTATTCGGGGTGCTTTCCCCCACTTCCAGAGGCAGTGAAGAGTCGATCACATTGGTGGGCCCGGAGGTGCACACAGGCCAAACTGGATAATCATGGCAATTTCCTTCTTGGCATACGTTAGTGAGTCAGATGTTTTTACCACAATCTGATATTTTCATCGGCACAGTTACTGAACAGTTCTCTATTATCCAAGATTTACTTAATTGGTTGAATTTTAAATTCTCCAAGTGTTAAGCAACGGCCAGCTCTTGGCCCAGGGTGAAGACTTTGCATGGGATGGAGCTCCAATGCTGTCATTCTGTCATTGTCTGAGTAGTTATTCTTGTGAAATCTGGTAGAAGCTGATCTCACCTCCTATATCTGTTTAATCTGACGTTAAGTTGATTGTATGGGGCGGGGAAGCAAATCCTAACCTTCCACTGTTTTCAGACTAGGAGCAAACTTGTCACACCTGTTGAGCATTGCTCCTTCTGTTCCTGTGGTTCAGGTACCTCCATTCATACAACAAATAATCCTGCGTCATTTCCGCCACCTCCAACGTGACCCCACCACTCGCCACATCTTCCCATCTCCCCCCATGTCTGCCTTCCGCAAAGACCGCTCCCTCCGCAACTCCCTTGTCAATTCTTCCCTTCCCTCCCGTACCACCCCTTCCCCGGGCACTTTCGGTTGCAACCGCAAGAAATGCAACACCTGTCCCTTTACCTCCCCCCTCGACTCCATTCAAGGAACCAAGCAGTCGTTCCAGGTGCGACAGAGGTTCACCTGTATCTCCTCCAACCTCATCTACGGGACGACAGATGGCACAATGGGCTAAGTGTTCGGCTGGCGACCGGAAGGTGGCCGGTTCGAATCCCGCTTGGAGTGCATACTGTCGTTGTGTCCTTGGGCAAGACACTTCACCCACCTTTGCCTGTGTGTGAATGTGTGTGAGTGATTGGTGGTGGTCGGAGGGGCCGCAGGCGCAGAATGGCAGCCACGCTTCCGTCAGTCTGCCACAGGGCAGCTGTGGCTACAGAAGTAGCTTACCACCACCGAGTGTGACTGAGGAGTGAATGAATAATGCGATGTAAAGCGCCTTAAGTATTAGAAAGGCGCTATATAAATCCCATCCATTATTATTATTATTATCTACTGCATCCGCTGCTCTATATGTCATCTGATCTACATCGGTGAGACTAAGCGGAGGTTGGGCGATCGCTTCGCCGAACACCTCCGCTCAGTCTGCAATAACCTACCTGAACTCCCGGTGGCTCAGCACTTCAACTCCCCCTCCCATTCCCAATCCGACCTCTCTGTCCTGGGTCTCCTCCATTGCCAGAATGAGCAACACCGGAAATTGGAGGAACAGCACCTCATATTTTGCCTGGGGAGTCTGCATCCGGTGGGCATGAACATTGAATTCTCCCAATTTTGTTAGCCCTTGCTGTCTCCTCCCCTTCCTCAGCCCTCGGGCTGTCTCATCCCATCCCCCAGCCCTCGGGGCCCCTCCTCCTCCTTTTTCCTTCCTTCTCCCTGCCACCCCCTATCAGTCTGAAGAAGGGTTTCGGCCCGAAACGTTACCTATTTCCTTCGCTCCATAGATGCTGCTGCACCCGCTGAGTTTCTCCAGCATTTTTGTGTACCCCCCCATTTAACATACTGGTTTCTGGCAAGTGGTTTGGCAACTCCATGTGCTGTAGATTAAGGTTTCCATCCTGCATTTTCATGTGTAAAGGCCACTCTTTAAGTCCATTCTTCTTTCTGTTTCCTGACAGGCTTGGCAATGTGCAGTTGGACTGTCTTGGGGGCATACAGGATAAAATCACTGTGTGCGCGACTGATGACTCGTACCAAGTGACCAGGGAACGTATGACTCAGGCAGAGGAGGAGACTCGAAGCCGGGGAACAATAGTAATTAAACCTGGAGGTCGATACAGAGGTGAGAATAAACTGGGTCCGTCATGAATGTCACGGGTTACGGGGAGAAGGCAGGAGAATGGGGTTGAGAGGGGAAGATAGATCAGCCATGATCGAATGGCGGATTAAACTTGATAGGCCAGATGGCCTTATCTGCTCCTGGAACTTATTAACTCAACTGTAGTTGATGTATTTTTAGTTGTTGACATGGTGTGTTTGGACTTTAAAAAAATCTTCGATGAGATGCCACTCAAGAAATTATTAGACAAAATTATTGAGGGGTGGGGGGGAGATGTAAAGGCATGTAATTAGTTGATCTTGTAATGATGCAGCACTTGGTTTCAATATAATGGACTGTAGAGGGGATATCAGAGAGGCTCTTGGTCGCCGATCATTGAATGTTGGTCGCCGATCACTGAGTGTGGAGGATTGGATTGATCTGGCATTGAGGGGACTACAGTTTATCCTGGGGTGGGTGGGGGGATAAAAAGAGTCAGACACCAGAGAAAAGGAGAGGAAGACGACTGATTGCTGCATCAAGCATGAATCCATTCTAATGGTCAAGAAGGAACTGCAGATGCTGGAAAATCGAAGGTAGACAAAAATGCTGGAGAAACTTAGCGGGTGCGGCAGCATCTATGGAGCGAAGGAAATAGGCAACCCTTTGGGTTTCGGCCCGAAACGTTGACTATTTCCTTCGCTCCATAGATGCTGCCGCACCCTCTGAGTTTCTCCAGCATTTTTGTCTCCATCCTAATGGTGGTATTGGGAAATCTGGTGAATGTGACAGATACCCAGAGGGTAAACTACGGACAATGGGTGGACAAGACTGCAAGGGTCAGTCGGGAAGGGACAGGCTCGGAACTAGAACTTGTTTATGCTTTTTTTTTTTTTAGCTTCCTTCTAATTACTTGCATGCTTTGCAATCTTTAAAAATCTTCCCCATTTGGTGTGACTTTACATTTAAATGGAACAGCCGGTTTACAAATATCAGATCCAAATATTCCCTGGCTCTCAGTGAATTGGCTTAGTTTTGAGTGACATTTCAAGAATGATACGTGACAGACTGTTTTTCACATCACTCGAGCTCTTTCACAATTTACACTGGCATTAAACGTTAATGTTGATAAAAGTAAACATCAACACATGCCATCATCGCCAGCATCTTTTTTTTAAATCTATTTACTTGATTTCCAACAACGACTTCCATTTTATACAACGCTGAGAATGTGGTAAAATGTCCCTGGGTCTTTCACAAGAATGTCATCAAGCAAACTTTGCCAATGCCTCACACAAAAGGTTAGCAGGGTAGGTGTGACCAAAAGCTTGATCAAAACACAAAATAGACAATATAGGCAATAGACAATAGGTGCAGGAGTAGGCCATTTAGCCCTTCGAGCCATTCAAACTGATCATGGTTGATCATCCCCAATTAGTACCCTGTTCCTGCCTTCTCCCCATATCCCCTGACTCCGCTATTTTTAAGAGCCCTATTTAGCTCTCTCTTGAAAGCATCCAGAGAACCTGCCTCCACCGCCCTCTGAGGCAGAGAATTCCACAGACTCACCACTCTCTGTGAGAAAAAGTGTTTCGTCGTCTCCGTTCGAAACGGCTTACACCTTATTCTGGAGGAACTCAGCGGGAGAAACTCAGTGCTGGAGGAACTCAGCGGGCGGGACATGCAGCATCTGTGGAAGGAATGGGCAGTCAATGGGTCGGGACCGGCCTTGCCTCCGTTGTATTCTAAAACAAATAGCAAATGCTAGAAACACTCTGCAGGTCAGGCCGCATGCTTTTCATTGTACCTCGGTGCACGTGACAATAAACTAAACTAAACAGTCATTCAGTAGCTTTTCACAACTTAGATAGTAATAATGATGTAGGAATGACTCACATTTTCAGTTATGGAGTGTGATGGAACCAGTAGGTGATGGTTTTCCCATTAGCCTTCTCCTCTAGTATCTTCTGTACATGTTATTTCCCAATGCATGATAAGCCTGACTCATCTTCCTTTTGCTACACTGCGAACGTTTAGTGTGACTCAACATTTCCAGTCTAATCATCACTCCTTTCAATGGGTGATTACAACCTGCCTCTTCAAATCTCCCATCTCTGGAGTGGAGTGTAAAGGGAAGATTTTAGGTTCCTTTTGTAACTTTCCACAAGTTTTTTTTGTTTTTTTTTACATATAATTCAATCCTGCCCTTTTCTTTCTTTCTATAGACTTTAGAGATACAGCGCGGAAACAGGCCCTTCGGCCCACCGAGTCCGCACTGACCAGCGATCACCCTGTACACTAGCACCATCAAACACACCAGGGACAATTTACAAATTTTACCCAAGCCAATTAACCTACAAACCTGCATGTCTTTTGGAGTGTGGGAGGAAACTGGAGCACCCACGAAAAACCCACGCGGTCACGGGGAGAACGTACAAGCTCTGTACGGACAGCACCCATAGTCAGGATCGAACCCTGGTCTCAGGCGCTGTAAGGCAGCAGCTCTCCCATTGCGCCACCGTGCCGCCCTGTTTCCTCCCTCCTCTCACTACCAGTACACAAACATAAGCATCATGAAACTAAAATTATATGGCTTGGTGTACCAATGGTTTGATCTTGAACAAAATCTACAATTGGCCCAAGCTGGTGAGAGCCCTGCAGTTTTAGTAACCATTGGTAGAAAGTTAAGTCACCTCCTCCCCCCCCCCCCCCCCCCCCCCCCCCCCCGCCAAAAAGAACTTGCATTCCCTATATACCTCTAGTTACTTCCGAGCAAGGTGAATTCTTGCTTCGCTATTCCTCTAAGTCTTGCCCGTTATTCTGGAGACACCACAGTTTACCCAGTAAATGAGAGGTTGTTGGAAGCACAAAATGTCCTTGCAGCATATGACTGGGGAACTTTAAAGATACCTTCCTTTATTAGTTTGGGCAGTGAATATAAAGGGGAGGTAATGCTTTAACTGTAGACCAGGCTAATCAGGCCAGGTTTGAGTGCAGCACACTATTCCAGTCACACTATTACAGGGAAAACATGATTGCACTGGTGAAAGTGCAGAGATTTACGAGGATGTTCCCAGAACCAGAATATTTCAGTTAAGGAAAGATCGCATAACTTCGGGTTATTTTCTTTGGGTCGAGGAGGGTGAATTAAAACACAATTAAGTTGTATAACTTGTATTATGAGGGGAGAAGATGGAGTTAATGGGATGGACCAATTTCCGTTAGAGTGGTCAAAAACCACAGGCCGCAGATGGAAGGATTAGAGGGAAAGTGCAACTTCCTTCCAACGCTTCGTCCTTCACTTGGTCCGTTCAACTGCCGCCGCCACTTCCTTCTCCCTTCTCTCTTCCCTCCCCTTCCCCTGCACCGCCTCCGCCGACATACTCTGCCTTGAAAGCGGGCAGCCGGTGTGAGGGGAGGGAACCCCCATGGTGACCAAACACGCCCTGTCGCTGCAGTGGGCTGAAGGAAGCTCTTTCTCTTCGGGTGACAGTGTGAGCCCCAACATCAGCCGCGTCTACCGGTGAAGATGGGCTCGCTGGTTCAGACCAGCGGCATTGGCGTCTGCTTTTAAGATGAAATGACACAGTGCTGGAGTAACTCAGCAGACTTCTGAACAAGGGTCCTTCTTCTTCTTGCGTAGGGCGTGCACAGCCTAAAGTTGTAGGACAACTTGTTCTATTTGAAGGTACACAAAATTGCTGGGGAAACTCGGCGGGTGCAGCAGCATCTATGGAGCGAAGGAAATAGGCGACGTTTCGGGCCGAAACCCTTCTTCAGACCAGACAAAGATTCTATTTGATCTTACTTGATTGTGCACACCAGGTTGATTGCATTCGTCGAAACAGGGCGGACCACATGAAGGTTGCAATCTCCCACCCCAACAAGGGTCCCAACATCACCTCGCCATGTCTTCCAGCAATGCTGCCTGACCCGCTGAGTTACTCCTGTACTTTGTGTCCTTTTGTGTATTAACCATCACCTGCAGTTCTTTGTTTCAATTACTTACAATGATAATACCGTACTCAGTTATAGCGAACAATCAGCAACAGTGGACATCATTTCTTTCCCCCCCCCCCCCCCCCCGTATGGTTCATTATAACAAGGATTTACTGTATTTACAATATTTGCTTGTCTGACTGTTCAGTAGATAGTGTTTAATTTATATAGGATACATGCAGTAGACAAAGTGCAGACCTGGTTTAATGCTTCAGGCATTGGCGTAACATATTAAGCTATTTTGGGTCTCATTCTGGCTGTTGATCCAGCTTTTAATTTTGGCTTCTCTTCTACTTTCAGCTAAAAGAGTGCTATGCAAGCCAGCTGCAGGCATCCCTGATGCTGTTCCTGAAAGGAGGCGGCCAACACCAGTGAACTTAGCGAATGTAATGAAGAAGTATGTTAGTAGTGTTTCCCAGCGACCCTATCGAGACAGAGTCATCCACTTACTAGCTCTGAAATCCTACAAGAAACCAGAGTTAATTGTTCGGTTGCAGAAAGATGGAGTCAGTCAGCAGGATAAGGACTCCTTGGAAAATCTCCTACAACAGGTAACCAAGCTCCAGGTCTGCCTGAGAGACTTCTGAAAAGTAATCCAGCGATTGCCTGTGCCTTTATTTTCTACCGCTCATTGTCTGTACTCATTCTCAACTAGCACATAGCCAACAATAGCCTGTCTCCTTCATCATTGTTACTTTTTAGCATATCTTTCATTCATTTGTTCTTTATCTCTCTATATCACCGTCTATATCTCTCATTTCCCTTTCCTGTCTGAAGAGGGGTCTTGACCTGAAACGTCACCTATTCCTTTTCTCCAGAGATGCTCTCTGACCCGCTGAGTTACTCCAGCTTCTTGTGTCTGTCCAAAGAAGGACTGGGTGGTCCAGTGAGATGCATGTTGACAATTCACATGGTTCACCTCAAGTCTACATTGTCTCTTTGAAAGACTCTGCTTGGGATGGCACAATGGTGCAGCGGCAGAAGTGCTCCTTCCAGCACCAGAGTCCCGGCTTTGATCCTGACTACGGCCGCTGTTTGTACGTTCTTTCTGTGACCGCGTGGGTTTTCTCTGGGTGCTCCGGTTTCCTCACACACCAAAGACGTACAGGTTTGTAGGTTAATTGGCCTCGGTAAAATAGTAAATTGTCCATCGTGTGTAGGATAGTCTTAGTGAACGGGGTGATCCCTGGTCGGCATGGAGTCAGTGCACCGAGGGGCCTGTTTCCGCGCTGTATCTCTAAAGTCTAAATGTCTGCCGCCTTCAGCAGCCCACGTACATCCATCTCAAGTTGAAAAACCCGCAGAAGCCACAGTGTAGTTCATTGAGAACATCAATGCTATGGAATGAAGCTATTCCACCCATAGCTGTGCCTACTAGCTCTTTGGAACAACTTGATCGGCCCCACTCCACCATTCTGTCCTCATTTCCCTGCAATGTCTCCCACACAAGTGCTGCACTGGCTATGTAGCAGTTAGGGATGTCCCATGTCAGAAAAAGATGTTTCAGTTACATCTTCCATTCCCCCTATACTTCCACCACCCTTTCAGGCAGGACAATCCAGTTATGTAGGAAGGAACTGCAGATGCTGGTTTAAACCGAAGACCGACACAAAAAGCTGGAGTAACTCAGCTGGCCAGACAGCGTCTCTGGAGAAAAGGAAATAGGTGATGTTTCGGGTCGAGTCTGAAGAAGGGTCTCAACCCGAAACGTCATCCGCTGAGTTACTCCAGCTTATTGTGTCTATCTTGGGTGAAGTAGTAATGGCATTCAGTCCTCCCCCCCCCCCCCCCCCCCCCCCCCCCCCACGACTGCTCCACCATTCCTTAAATGGTGGCTGATGTTAATAACTCACTTTTGGGTAAAATATATACTTTTAGGAAGTTAAGCTCCTTAATCGACTGATTACATTAAATCTCTAACCTCTGTTTACTGACACTCACTGCTCTTTATTTACTTGATTAAAAATCTTTCCCCTATGACAGATCTGAAGCACTGGCTAGCTTAGAACAAGAGTCTTGTCAAGCCCTGGTCAGGCCAGTAGACAAGAGGAGAAGCAGTTTAATGAAACAAGGCCGATTCATACCATTAGGAGAAAATATGCTGTGATGCCGACTCCACTGAATCCCACTTAACCCGCGCTGACCTGCAATTTCTCCCTGACATTGGTGACCTTGCTGCTAATTTTCCATTTGTGTTCCATAGAAAAGTACAGCATGGGCGCAGGCCAATCGGCCCACAATGTATATGTCGCACATAATGCCAAGACCAGCTAATCTCATCTGCCTGTACATGATCCATGCCCCTCCATTCTCAGCATAACACACGTGCCCATCCAAAAAGCCTCGTCAATGCGACGCAGTTCTGTGTACCTTCTAGAAAGTTCACTCACACCCGAGGGATTTCTGTTGGGGTGGATCTAGAAAGCCAAAAAACTGGAAAAATCATTAAAGTTCACACACAAGGGATTATTTTTCAGCTGCTAATCTTTGCTGGAGATTTTCTGAAAAAACTCAACGTCTACCTCTGGTTTCGGCAAACTTAATTCCATTGAGTTACTTTTGGCTCCGAGTTCAAAAAGTGATTTGTTGAATTAGTTACGGATGAAATCTCTCCTGTTATTGTCCACATAATATCTTGGGGAATGACTAGTGCTTCTGCAAAATATACCAAGCAGAATTTGCTGGGGGGGGGGGGGGGGGGGGGGGGTGCAAAGGGTTGGAAAGGTTAAAGCGAGTTTACTCAAGAACAAATAATCCTGCCCCGGTGCACTTAAAAGATCACTCGAAATCTAATTGCTGACCATCATTGACTGAAAAATTATTAGTGTCCTTATGAAGACAAAGCTGTATTCTGCTGCCCGTGGACAGTGTCAGTGTTGAGAGTGTTGAACCAATTTCTCCATTGTGTTGGTACTGGGCACTCGAGAATCGTATGGCTTGGATACAGCCGCTGTTATGACAATGGGTAAGTTGTACTCTGCTGTGTTGCAGGTGGCCAATCTGAATGTCAAGGATGGTACCTTCACCCTGAAAGACTTTGCATACAAGGACGTCCAAAGAGACTGGCCGGGTTACTCGGATGGCGACCAGCAGTTGTTAAAGAGAGTTCTTGTTCGGTGAGTTACATTAACCATCGCCACTTTATGTAGAAAATGCCCAAGCAGTTTCGCAGAGATCGGGGTAGTGTTGGAAGGATTGAACCAATAACGGGAATGCAAGCTTGGGAGTGACCAGGGGTGCCCAGAAATGATGGTAGTACAGATCACCCCCACAGAATCAACACTGTACTACAGATGAGTAGCAGCACTTTCACCGTGCTGTTAGGTATGAGTGTGGGTGAGAGCGAGGGCATCTCCCCATGATCTTCAGGAGCACCTTCTAGTTCACAAAGTAAAACATCTCAAGCTTGGCGGCAACGGCAAGAGAGAGTGGGAAAGCATGCAGAGGACGTTTTAATTTTGAGAATCGATCAGCGACTTAAAATGCTTAGCCATCACAGCAGGCCAGATATATTGGCACAATGCAGCAAACAGGTCCTCAACGATGCCTCCGTATTTTAGTCTGGAGTGGTCTAGAATACTGTGTAAGAAAGAACTGCAGATGCTGGTAAAATCAAAGTGGACACAAAATGCTGGAGTAACTCAGCGAGTCAGGCCCCCGACATCAGTCTGAAGAAGGTTCTCGACCAGAAACGTCACCCATTCCTTCTCTCAAGAGATGCTACCTGACCCGCTGAGTTACTCAAGCATTTTGTGTCTACTGTGGTCTAGAATACTCTGTTTATTGGTACTTGTGGGGTCACAGTGTCCTGACTGAACAAAACTACCTGCTTGGTTGTACACTGTGCACTTCTTCCACCGCCAATGTGCAGCGGTGTCTGTAAGATTCACTGCAGCCAAGGTTTCTTTGACTGCGCCTCCCAGAGGGAAGAAGCAGTGAATGCATGTTAACGTGTCCAAGTTCCCCTCCAGATCACACCAGCATCCATTGTGCTGGCGAAAGTAAGCATCAAATATGAAACGGAAAACTCATAGGAAGAATAATTTGCACTTCACCATAGTGCTATGTGATGGAATAGGCACCTGAGCAATGTTCAGCATTACTGCTCCAATCTTGAGAGAGGAAAAATAGTATTCAATTTCAAATTCTGGCAAATTATTGCAGCTTTTGTGTGCGTAAGGATTAAGGAAGAAATTCTTGAATTTATTTTCTGGCAACTGTTCGCTTCATTGGAATTGAACAAGACATTGAACAATTTCAAGTACGACGACTGTTGTGTAGGCACAGCTGTGCATTGGGATTCATAAGGAGAATAGTTTAAGTATGTTTGGATTCATAATGACAGGCAAATATTTTGCCTCTCCGTAGTTTTGGATTTTTTTAACGTCTGGTATCGCTCATGAAGTAATGTAATGTGGCAGGGAATCTGCTGTAGGTAACATCGAAGCAGACTGGGAAACCTCGAGGAATAGCGGCGTGGTGGATAATTCCCTCGCCCCCTCCTCCACTCCCACCCCCGAGGGGGCCCCTGTAGCTTCCCCCCCCCCCCCCCCCCCTCCCCATCCTTGAAATGATGACACTTCCCAGAGCTTTCCTCACCTTTCCCCCCCCCCCCCCCCCCCCCACAGAAATCTTGGTGCCGGTCTGGAGGATTGCCCCGGAAATGTTAGCACCGAACAGGCTGTTCCTTTGCAAATGTTGCCGCTCACTGGGATGAACCCTTCAGAAACATTGCGTATTGACACGTACTGGGACATCGCCCGGGGAAAATTGATTTCCAAGGATTCCCCATTCCCTATTTGAAAGGTTGGGACTGCCGTTCAAAGTCAATCAATGCTGAAGAAGGGTCTGGACCCAAAACGTCGCCCATTCCTTATCTCCGGAGATGCTGCCTCACCCGCTGTGTTACTCCAGCATTTTGTGTCTACCTTCGATTTAAACTGGTTTACACAATGCTTGAAAATATATATTTGTGGACAAAATATCGAGAAAGATGGTGGAGCGGCTTATCCAGTAGCCTCCCAACCTCACATTATCTATCCCACGGTTTTCTAAACGCAGTGGAGTTTGACCCAGTCTGTGCAAGCTGCCAATGTAATTGAACCCTTTTAACAACATCATTCTGTGTCTCATCATTTGTGCTCCATCTTCTAAAGGATTATTATATCCTTACTAGGTCCAGCAGCAATCCCAGCAAGATCAAAGTCAGTATGGCAGCTTGAAATGCAGGGATATACTTTGATTAGGATATCTACCGCGATACAGTGAAATATATTTTGTTTTACAAGCAATTAATTAAAATTATACTGTCAATGAGCAAGATCATAAGTGCATGGAAGAGTACACCGATCGTAGTGTAAGAATGGTAGACTTTACTGAGGCAGTAGACAAAGAGTCGCCCCATTTCCGCCACCATCTTGTACCCTTAACGTTTTAAGTTCTTATAAAAGTAGAGTGTCATCTTGGCCTGGCGACTGCAGTGGGTCGGTGTGGTATGGATTGGCCTTGCGATGCTGAAGATTTTCTCCGCCGCCAATGCAGGCTGCGCACTCCTCCGGCCTCTGTGGGGCCTTCAGCAGCCCCCCAATCCACGTGGTTCCCCCGGCTGTGGTAGAGCGTTTCCGGTGGCCCACTCCACCCCGCCAACTCACCATCCCCTTGTGTTCCTCAGCCACTGCCGGGGGGCCTCTCACAGCCGACCTCGGTATCTCCCGACATTTTGTATGTGGCTCCAAAAGATGCTCCATTTTGTATCCCTCAAGCTCTTAAAAGTGGAGGGTCTTATCTTGGCCCAGTGGCTATATTCTGCACTCTGTATCTTCCCCTTTGCTCTACCCATTGTACTTAAGTAGGACATGATTGTATTTATATATAGGATATGATAGCATGCAAAACAAAGCTTTTCACTGTACAAGCGACAATAATAAACCTAATATATTGGAGCAGATGCCAAGGTCGTGCAGTCTGCAGGGATGGACATGGAGCATTAGAAAGACCTGTTGCTATGTCCGCTGACGCCTCTTCACGTGGAAGGTTGTGCAGCTCTTCCTCGACCTTGCCTGAAAGATGGTGGATGCCAGGGACAGGTTGAAATTTCTTGGTTGGAATTGATCCATTTTTGCAGAGAAGGATCGGGCAGATAAGTGAAATGCAAGCTTGCATTTATTCTCGAAGGCTGCACTGAGGAATTGTCACTCTTAAACAAGTCAAAGACAAGCATTACATGAGCTGCTGGAGGAGCAGGCAGCATCTGTGGAGAGAATCATCTGAACATTAAACCCAAGACCACAGCGGCTAGTTCAGGTGGATGCAAAAGACCCCCTAATAGACGTGCAAGTGATTTCTCCTACTGTCCCAATCAATGCCACAATCTATATAAAATATTAAATGAATCATTCACCTCTATGCAAAATGGTAACAGCTTTCCTGAAATACAATCCACTGCAGCTCAAAGCAACTCACTGTATAAAGTGACTTACAATATACTTGATATCGGTTCATTATGTATTAGTTTTGTTTACAGATACAGCGTGGAAACGGGCCCTTCGACCCACTGGTCACTCATACACTAGTTTTTCCGTTTCCACATCGTACACACCAGGGGCAATTAAACTACAAACCTGTACATCTCTGGAGTGTGGGGGTGGAGCGGAGCACGTGGTTGCAGTGTGAATATACTAACTACGTACAGAGTGAAGCCGGGTCTCTGGTGCTGTAACGCATTGACTCTACCGCTGCCACACTGTGCCACTCCTTGAAGTTTAGCTTAGTGTAGAGATATTGAGATATAGAGAGTTATATGGTTGCATAAATTCAACCAGAAGCATCTTTCTAACAATTATTATGTTTATCAACTACCCAGATACTGGTTTTATAAATGTTATTGTAAAAAAGGAACTGCAGATGCTGGTTTATACCAAATATAGACACAAAGTGCTGGAGTTAAGGGCCTGTCCCACTGTACGAGCTAGTTCTAGTGGTAAGTACGTAGAATGTACGTAGCGGGTACGTCGGAGCTCGGGGACGTTTCTTAGCGGCTCGTAACGCTAACGGCAGGTACTCTGGAAACGCGGTAAGCTCGTGAAGACTCATGAAGATTTTTCAACATGTTGAAAAATGTCCACGAGAGCCCCGAGTACCTACGAGCGGCTATTACCGTAATTCTCCGAGTTCGAATCAGGGGAAACTCGGGAGAATTACCTCGTACAGTGGGACAGGCCCTTAAAACTCAGCGGTTCATGTAGCGTCTCAGGAGAACATGGATGGGTGACTGTTTTTATAAATCTAGGTGGTGGTAAGTGCGATGTGTCAATGCTGTGACAGTGGTAATGAAGTGAGTGAGGGGCAGCCATGGTGTTCTCTGTTTTAGGATTGGCATTGCCAGTGTTGGTGTAGATGCTTGTATCCTGCTCTTTCTTTCACCTGTGACCCGTTTCATATCTGAATTTGAATATATTTGTTTAACCAAAATCCGGTTTCAACACACTAGGAGCATGGAGAACCAGCTGGGAACAGACTTCTGCAATTCACCGTTGCACTGAACACCACAGCCCCACCTGGCTCGGACCTGCCCCGCAAAGAGTGGGTCGCCCTGAACCGGCTCCGTACAGGGGTCGGTCGGTTCAACGCCAACATGCATCGCTGGGGGGCTGCGTGTGTGGAGCAGACCAGCAAACAGCGCAGCAGCACGTCATTTTTGACTGTCCTCCGCCCCCCCTGGTGGAGGAGTAGACCTCACAGCCCTCGACAACAGCACATTGAACTGGCTACAGGGCCTGGAGGGCGTCACATAACCTCTGCTGCCTCAAACACAAGAAGACCAAAATTATTTTACCATTGAACCAGTCGTTCAATTCCACATTATCGTCTATATCTCTCATTTCCCTTATCCCTAACCAGTCTAAAGGAGGGTCACCCATTCCTTCTCTTCAGTGATGCTGCCTGCCCCACTGAGTTACTCCAGCTTTTTGTGTCTATCTTCAGTTTAAACCAGCATCTGCAGTTCCTTCATACACATTCAATTCAGGCACTCAGGTTTGTCTCAGCGCTCCCATTTACCTATCGCCTTGCCTTCATCTAATGGCAGCATTTTAGGAATAGGTTTGATCTTCCTGAGGGTGTCAGAGGTTATGGGGAGAAGGCAGGAGAATAGGGTTTGGAGGGAGAGATAGATCAGCCATGATTGAATGACAGAGTAGACTTGTTGGGCCAAATAGCTTAATTCTGTTCCTATCACTTATGATCTTATGTGTCGGAAGGAACTGCAGATGCTGGTTTAAACCAAAGATAGACACAAAATGTTGGAGTGACTCAACAGGATAGGCAGCATCTCTGGAGAGAAGGAATTAGTGACGTTTCGGGTTGAGAGCCATCTTCAAACTCCGTCTCTTATGATCCTGTTTGGGAGCCTAACTAGTGCGATCAAATGAGGAATGTCCACTGGCATAACAGAGCCAGTGTAACTGTTTTCCCTTCTGTACTTTACATGCTGACAATGCAGCAAAGATAATTTGTCCCTGCTATATAGACCTGAACTATTTATTCTCCTCTCTTGATTCCACAGGAAATCCTGTCAGCTACACAATGCCGGTGGGGGCACCGGGGAGACACCTTCATCGAGTCCAAAGGACAGTGCAACTTCAGCCTCCCCGCCACAGGTATGATCCCTGTTGTGGTTTAGTGCCCTTCTCTGTTATTCTTGGTGTTCAGTCGAGGCCAAGTTTCCTTCTCTACTGCAGTGACAGCCAGCCCCCTCCCCTGCTGGTGGATAGTGAACTGATCATGCCTTAAAATGTTGGTACGGCCAGTAATTAGTATAAGCTCAACTTCATAACAGGCATTCCTGCCGATAAAACTCATGAGACAATTCAGAGGCACTGTGTATTTTATTTGTTTGCTTAATTAATGATGGAATAATATGCAGTCCTTTACCCTGTGAGCTATTCTTTAAGAATGACTTTGTCACTGTAAGCTACAATAATTATTCACCGTGCCAAGTT
Source organism: Amblyraja radiata (assembly GCF_010909765.2). Lineage (NCBI taxonomy): Eukaryota > Metazoa > Chordata > Chondrichthyes > Rajiformes > Rajidae > Amblyraja > Amblyraja radiata. Next base: position 29,070,113 of record NC_045984.1, on the reverse strand, counting down.
AAATAACTTCCTTTCTTTTAAATCATATGTCTCCTAATGATTTCACTCTAAGCTTTAAAATTAGGGCAGTTCCCAGTGAAGAAGAAAAATCTATTCAGTAATATAATGGTCGAATGGTGTCTAATAAATTAGTGTTGAAGGTAGACACAAAATGCTGTCCCGCTGGGTTACTCCATCGTTTTGTGTCTATCTTCAGTGTATAACTAGCCAGGGCCGGCCTTAGGAGGTGCGGGGCCCAATTGGGAACAATTTTGGTGAGCCCCAGGTTCCCAGCCAAGGTCTGTAGAATCATAGAAATATAAATAAAATTTATTATAGACTTTATATCTCTATGGTAGAATAGAAAGTAATCAAAATGTGCGTTTAAAAAGTGCCTGCGAATAAATGGATCAAACAGATCTAAGCTACATTTTAAAATAAAATTGCACACATGTAAGCCTACAAGTAACAAACAAAATGTGTAGATCACCTCTGAAAAGTACATAGTTACAATAACACTTGTTTTAGTGACTGAAATGAAAAAAAAGTAATTTAATTAACTAGATCCTAGAAAACCAATAACTTGGCAAAAAACAGTCCAGGCATTAAATTTTGGGCTTCAGCCCCATCCTACCCTTTGGGCTTCTACCCCATGCTAACTTAGCTGTGTGTGTGTGTTAGTTGTCTGTGCGTTATGTGGGTGGGAGGGAAGGAGAGAAAGGAGGGAGGGGGAGAAGGGAGTGAGGGAAAGAGAGGGCGAGTGGCAGGAGCGGGTGTGAGCTGAGGCCGAGGTTTGTATTGTTCACCTTGTCTCCCCGGGGGGGGGAGGGAGGCGGGGCTGTATGTGTGAAGCACGGCGACTGGAGGGGCGGGAGTGCTGCCTCGGGACCGTGAGGGAATGACCCACCTCTCCCTCTCCACCTTCTCCATTCACCCCTCATACCCCCCTCCCCGTCTACCCCTTTCTTCCTTCTCCTCTACACTCTCTCCACCCCTCTCTCCACCTTCCACCCGGGGTAGATCAACCCGAACCGAGAGTAGATTACTCTAGCGCTGGGCCCAATTGGGAGTAATTGGTCCAATTGGCTTAAGGCCGGCCCTGTAACCAGCATCTGGAATTCCTTCCTATACAAACTAAATGTTGAGTTGTACCTGTAGCAAAGTAACAAGGTGTTTCCTCCCTCCAGAAACGGCCACTGCCCAATGATTTCATCGATCCGCTGGCTAATAAAAAACCCAGAATATCTCTTCTGACTAGTCGAGTGCCTCCCACTTTGAATGGGAGGTTAAAACCTTCCAATGGGAAAGAGGCAGCAGCTGCCACCGTTGATGCGGCCGCCCCAGAGTCCGGAGGCTCGTCGTCCACTGTGCCGTCGTCCACTGTGCCGTCGTCCACTGTGCCGTCGTCCACTGTGCCGTCGTCCACCGTGCCAGCGCTGGGGGAAGCCCAGCGAGCTCACCAACCTCTCTCTGACGTCAGCAACGACTCTAGCCAGAATGGCAGAGATTGCGAAGGCCCCAACGCCCCGGAGCGGCCCGGCTGTCCGGTTCCTCTGCACCCGCCCAATCCCAGCGTGGCCAGCGCCCCTTCATCTCACCTGAGATCCAGAAAAAAGTCTAAAAAGCACAAAGACAAGGAGCGAACGCGGGAGAAGGAAGGTGGTGAGGAGGACTGTGGAGAACGAGAGAGAGATTCCAAGTGTCTTCAGAGCTGTAGGGAGCAGAAGAAAGATCCCGCACAGAAGCCTTCAGGTTGGCCACGATCCCTCTTTCATAGATATTGTTGTTTCAATTTTTCAGTAATTCTATTTACTCTGTATCCTAAACGCCACCATTCCCAGTTATTATATTTTCATCAACATTTTTGCGCAATTTATTTCTTTAGAACCCTCTTAGCCACACCTCACCACATGCCTGTAGCTCAGAAATATGTATAATCCTGCAGTTAAGGGCTTGAGGGCAATGAAGAGCAGCCTTCCTTGGTTCTGTTGCCTCAAGCGAGTGCTCTACCTGCAAAAAATCCACCTTTGTTCATTCTCAGAATGTGATTTAGTGCATTGCCCAGCTTTACAATTTATTACAATTTCATAGTAATTCATACAACTTCATAGTTGTGGCTGTTTAGCAAGCTATTATTATCTTTTATGTTTTCTGTCAATGTCAGATTAGTTTGGTGGTTGGAATGTTAATCAAGTGCTACATTGTTCTGAGTGGTTTTGAGTTCCTTCAGTGTTGCTGAAACTATTGTTATTGAGCCTAGTGGTGGGGTCGGCACGGACTCGGTGGGCCAAAGGGCCTGATTTCCACACTGTATCTCTCCAAACGAGGTGAGTCGCTCCTTGCAGGATACCCAAGTTCTGATCTGCGCTTGTAGCCACCGTATTTAAGTGGTTGAAGAAGGGTCCCAACCAATCATAATCATACTTCATTAGCCAAGAATATTGCAATATACGAGGAGGTTGATTTGCCATAGTCATACCAACAAGCCTTCCATTGACAGGGCGATTTTGGCTCCCGTGGCTGGCGGTGTTTGGGCCCTCGCGTTGGGGCGATCATGCTCCTACAATGGGGAGGGGGGAATCTCAGCTCCCCCACGCCAGGCTATCTGAGCCTGGGTCGGGGCTGGTCGAAAACCTTCTGTGTCGTTTGGAGCTCCCGCCATCGGTCTCTACCCGAGACTGCGAGCTCCTCAATGGTGAAATCCGCAGCGTCGATCCCAGGCAAGTCCACGTCCCCACGGTGATCAGTCAGTCCCAAGCAAGGCCACGATCCGGAAAACAATCGCATCTCCAGCAAGGTAACAGATTGAAAAAAAGTTTCCCCCGACCCCCTCCGCCACCCCCCCCATAAAACAAACCAGAGAACATTAACACATACTTTTAAAACACACTAAAAATAACAAAAAAAGACGAAAAGACAGACAGACTGTTGGCGAGGCTGCCATCATGCAGCTCCCCCTGGTGGCAGAATGTCAGATCATTGTTCTGCGGAGGTGTTGCCTGACCCACTTTGGTAAACTATTATCTGCAGCTCCTTGTGTGTCCAAGGGTATTAGCGGTGGAGTCAACAATTGTTTTATGATCCGAGACACTGCATGGATCTTAACCGTGTGTGCAATCAACACTGAATTTCTCCACCTGACATCAAAAGAGGGAAATCATTAATGTGATAGCTGCAGATATTTAGCTTTGTAACATTATTCTTCAGCAGTATTCCAAGTGAGAGCTGATTGATCTTTTGTATGTGGTATGACTTGATGGGTGTCAGATCAGCCATGATCCCATTGAATGGTGGAACAAGCATGAAGAGTTGAGTGGTCTGCTACGATCAGCAGGTAATGGTTATGCTCATGTTTGACAATGTCCTGGGATCCACAGTGTACAGATGCAAGATAAAGGGAATAACTATACAGGAATATCTAAGGGTGCTGGTGAGAGTTGGGAGTGTGTTTGGGGTAGGGGGGGGGAGGAAGAATTTTGAAGGCTCCGGCTGCGATCAGTATTGTTTTCAGTTGTTGCTCTTTCATTGTTATATACATCAGCTTGTCTCGTTGTAGGTTTGAACGGGATGTGCAACAGCTCCAGTGTTCCGACTCCAGCATCGGATGCGCCTGATTACTTACTGTAAGTAAAAGCTATGAAAGAAGCTCCAGGCTACACCTCCCCTCTACTCTTTTACTTCTTCTCCTTTGTAATCCGTGTCATCCGGTGAGTAGTTTGTCAGCATCAAAAAATGGTCCTAGTCTCTCTGGGTCCTATGACGATAGATAGGTCCTCAGCTGTGCAACTTACTCATCACGACAGGCTTGATTTCTGTCCCATTCCTCTGATTTTCTGACTATCGAAGATTGACAAGATCTTTGAGATCTGATGGTTCAATCACTCAAAAGTTAGAAGTCCACATGTATCAACCGAATTAGGTGTCACATCTGCCTCAGAAACATGTGGCTTCAAGCCCTACTCCAGAGATCTACACACAAATATCCAGACTGATAATTCTCTGCAGTGCTCAGAGTCTGTATGGTTGGAAGTAAGCTTTCCAGAGACTATGCATCTGCCCCCTCGTCATTGTAAGTAATCTCATGGCGCTATTCCAAATAAGAGCAAGGGTCTTCATGAGTTCATAAGTTATGGGAGGAGAATTAGGCCATTCGGCCCTTCAAGTCTATTCCGCCATTCAAACATGGCTGATATATCTTTCCCTCAACCCCATTCTCCTGCCCTCTCCCCATAAACCCACGACGCCCTTACTAATCAAGAATCTATCAATCTCCGCCTTAAAAATATACATTGACTTGGCCTCGACGGCCTTCTGCGGCAATTAATTCCAGATTCACCACCCTCTGACTAAATAAATTCCTCCTTGTTTCCTTTCTAAAGGTATGTCCTTTTATCCTGAGGCGATGGCCTCTGGTGCTAGATCCAGGCCTTTCACTATTCGGTTAATTTCAATGAGGTTTCCCCTCTTTCTAAACTCCTGGGGACGGTATTTTATCCCCTAATCAGTATCTGCAAGAGACTACGTGGTTCACATTGTTTGTGGACCGTGTGCGCAAATATGCTTAGCTTTGTCGCTATATGACAACCAGTCACCAATTACCTACAGTAGCTGGATGGCATTGCATACTTTTATATACAATACAATACCAATACAATACCTTTTATTTATCATTTGAACCTCACGAGGTTCAAACGAAATTTGGTTTCTGCAGCCATACAAAAAAAGAACCAAGACACACACCAACACAATTCAATTCACATAAACATCCATCACAGTGCGTCTCCTCCTCACTGTGATGGAAGGCAAAACTTGTCTCTCCCCTGCTCTCCATCCCCCTCCCGAAGTCGAGGTCAAAGCCCCCGGCGGGCGCTAGCAAGTCCGCGGCCACTCAAAGCCACGCCGGGCGATGTAGGGCCCTGCCCAGGGTCTTGATGTTGGAGCCCCCGGCGGGCGCTAGCAAGTCCGCGGCAATTTACAGCCGCGCCGGGCGTTGTAAGGCCCCCCTCCAGGTCACTCTCAACCCCGCAAATCGGGCGGGAGAAGTCGCCGCTGCCGGTGCCCCGCAAAACGGTCTCCCACTGGGGAGCCGCGGGCTCCCGGTGTCACCATCCACCGGAGTCGGGTCGCAGCAGCTCGCCGCCGCAGCTCTCCACGCTCCGAAGCTGGCTAGCTCCACGGAGGTAGCTCCACAGCTCCACGGAGGTAGGTCCGCAGCTCCACAGCTCCACAGGCTCCGTGACTTCAGCCCCCAGGTCGCTCCGGTCCGAGGCCGCTCCACGGCGCTAGGCCCCAACGGCAACGGAGACCCGACAGGGAAAAGGTCGGGTCTCCATGCAGGGAAGAGATTTAAAAGTTTCCCCCACCCACCCCCCTCCCCCCACACATACACATTCAAAAACCCGCTACAAACTAAACCCGCAACAGGACAAAAAAATAAAAAAATACACAGACGGACTGCAGAGGCCGCTGCGACGTCGGTCGCGCCGCCCACAATTGTTTGATGATGATAGAATAATACTGGAAATGCTTTATCTATTGGACTGCCTAATTAAGTGTTGTCTGGTTTGGATGTCTCCCTCAGTAAATATGCAGCGATTACATCGCAGGAGCAGAGGCAAGGTTACAAAACTGATTTCAACGCAGAGTATAGTGAGTACAGAGACCTGCACTCCAGGATAGAGAGCATCACCAGGCGGTTCACACAGCTGGACGCTGAGCTGAAACAACTCTCGCCAGGGACTGCCAACTACAAGGTACAGGAGCATCTGCATTGCTTTTGGTAAAATATTTCCACTGCACATTCCTCCCATATTTCCATCTGCCAAGCCCTATCTCCTTCGTGTATTTGCGCAGCAAGGCAGGGCAGAGCCGTGGGTGGATGAGCAAAGCTTTTTCCAGAGTCTGTACCCACTCTTTCAACAGTCCTACCTATTCAACCAACCCCCAGTCGTGTAATAATCCCCTACCCCACTTACAATATTTTCCGTTGCTGAACTGAACTTCGCTGAACTGAGATCAGTAATTAGAGTGGTTGTACAGTGTGGAAACCAGTCCCTTAGCCCAACTTGCCCACACCGACCATCATGTCCCATCTACACTAGTCCCACTTGCTTGCATGGAGCCCACATCCCTTTAAATCTGTCCTATTCATGTAGCTGTCTATTTGCTTCTTGAATGATATTCCCTGCCTCAACCACCTCCTCTGGCAGCTGATTTCATTCACCCACCAACTTTGCGTGGAGCAGTTACCCCTCAGATTCCTATAAAATGCACCAGGGAATAGAATCCCAGCCTGCTCAACGTCTCCCTATAGCTCCCTATAGCTCCGCCACCTTAACCCTGCCACCTTGTGTAGACTCTCAGCAATGCTGTTGGAAGTTTGAGAGGTGTAAGTCAGTCTACACAGCATAGCAGAGTGATCGGTTTCTAACTGAACGAGCAAGTCCAATTATACTTTGAAGATAGACACAAAAAGCTGTAGTAATTCAGCGGGTCAGACAGCATAGGTGATGTTTCGGGTCCAAACCCTCCTTCAGACTCATAGAGTTTATTCTGTGTTGGCGAGTTGTCACTTGTTCAGAGGTTTTTTTTGTAATGTTTGCCATACCCTTTTAATGAAACCGTTTACTGACTCTTTCCATATGACTTTTTCCTGTAGAATATCCACGATCAGATTTTACAGGAATATCGTAACATTAAAAAGGTAAGAGTTTGAACAACAATGGCACTAACATTATGCAAATACCTGGTGGGTGGTGGAAGTAATTTTTTACTCAACCATTAGGGTGCAAACACTAAATATCTTCAAGTCAAACAATTTGTTGTCACTGCCTTCGCACTTTGCTGGGAGTTGCAGTCACTTGGATTTGCAACAATGAAGAATTTAGCTCTTCATAGTTGTCCTGATTCTTTGCGAGAGTTAACCAAAATGGATCCCATTGTTTGTTGTCTGCATCATTCACAAAGTTCCATTGCCACTGTCCTGCTGACTAGTTTTAGAGATACAGTGTGGAAATAGGCCCATCAGCCCACCGAGTCCACGCCGACCAGCGATCGCCATACACTATCCTACAAACTAGAGACAATTTACAAATTTTCCTGTAGACAAATTAACCTTCAAACACTTATGTCCTTGGAGTGGGGAAACCCACAAGGTCATGGGGAAAACATTCAAACTCTGTACAGACAGCACCCACAGTCAGGATGTATCTCTGGTCTCTGGCACTCTAAGGCAGTATATCCATCGCTGTGCCACTGTACTGCTCAAATGTCAAACAAGTTTAATTATTAACAGGTGCTTTCAAACAATAACATAACAAATTATATGCAATAATCAATACGATAAATTAATATTGGGTAACCAGACCATAATTGTGCAAAACTGAAGTACATAGTACAACCAAAATATTGTCTGTAGTCGAGTGTTGCTGTGCTAGTGTTGTAATTACGGTGGTGCAGCGTGGTTCACAAGCCTGTTGGTTGCTGGGTAGAAACTGCGGCATGGTGGCGCAGCGGTACAGTTGCTTCCTTACAGCACCAGAGACCAGGCTTCGATCTTAATTACGGGTGCTGTCTGTACGGAGTTTGTATGTTCTGCCCGTGACCGCGTGGGTTTCCTCCGAGAACTTCGGCTTCTTCCCACACTCCAAGACGTACAGGTTTGTAGGTTAATTGACTTGGTATAAATGTAAAAATTGTCCCTAGTGTGGGATCGTGCTAATGTGCAGGGATCGCTGGTCGGTGCAGACTCGGTGGGCCGAAGGGTTAGTTTCTGCGCTGTGCCTCTAAACTAAACTAAACTGTTTCTGAACGTGGAGCTCATGGTTCTCAGGCCTATGTACCTCCTTCCCGATGGTGGAAGCAAGATGAGAGCGTGGCCAAGGTGGTGTGGGGCTTTGATGATATTAGCTCTGAGACGCAGTTCCCATGGATCCCTTCAATGGTGGGGAGGTCAATACCCGTGATGGATCGGGCAGTGGCCACCACTTTATGTAACCTTTTAGTTCCTGGGCGTTCGAGTTATCGAGTCAGAAGATGCAACCAGTCGATATGCTCTCCACTGTAGATCTGTGGAAGTTCAAAAGAGTATTCGGCGACATCGAACCTTCTCAATCTCTTGGGAACTAGAGGCATTGATGGCTTTCTTTGTGATTGCATCAATGTGCTGGGTGGGATTTTCAAAGATATGCACGTCCTGGAACTTGAAGCTGTTGACTCTCTCCATTGCTGTCAGTCAGTGAAGATCCTTGACGTTCCATCCCTCTAGCCATGCATCAGTCCCAAACTAATCCCACCACCCCCTACATCTCTCAAGTAATATGTCAATCATAAACAGCAATGTCAATGAAATGTTGTGTTTTAAACTGCTACCGTGACAGGATCTGAAGGCATTGTTTTTTGTGTTTTTTATGCAGACGAATCCCAACTACAGCCAAGAGAAATATCGTTGTGAATATCTGCACAACAAACTGGCTCACATTAAGAAACTAATAGCAGAATATGACCAGAAGCAATTACAATCCTGGCATTAGCCCAGCTTTACCGATTTGAGAGGGAGAGACGGCAAGCAATTGCATTTAATTGTGTTTCCAGCTTCTCCTGCGTGTCTGCTTCAAGAAGATGAAACTGCAGCAACTGAGACCAGCACTAACCTTAATAAATAGAGGAAAATGTGGGAATAGGAGGGGGGGGGGGGGGGGGGAGGGGCAGGGAGCGCCGGTCAGTAAGCGTCTAGTGAGGAGAGATTAGTGTTCTAAAGGACAAAGGCTTTAAAAAAAATAATGGAAGCAATATTCAGGACTTGCTGTTCATTGTATCCCCCCAGCTCTTCAGACTTTCATTATTTATCCCTCCCACCACCTGCTATGTGTTGAGCTCTTCATACCTGCTGTCCATTGAGCTCCCCCACACCTGACTTCTCAGACATCTTCCTGGATATTTTTGCTGCTGCTCTTTATTTGCATCCTTCACTGCGCCAAGACACGGTTAAAATATTAGCTGTAAATTGTGCCAACCAGAGAAACAATTAGTGGGTTGGCGCATGTGTCCTGTTGCCCTGGTGGTTGGGTGCCCCTTGCATGCAAGCTACATTACCTGCCAAAAACAGGGAGTTCAGGAGCAGTCACTTTCAGCTAGTTCACAGAGTCCGAGATCCAGCCTGCTTAGCCTGAGGGTTGTCCACGGGACCTGGTCACTCCCAAGATGTCCAGTCACCTGTTAATGACCAAAGTTGCATCAGCTTTTCAGGGTCTGCTTGCTGACTGTAAGCCTGAAGTTCAGAGAACCCTGCTACTAATTCTAAAGCTCACTGGCGAAGGGATACCTGGCTCACTCATCAAGTGTTATCTACTGGCATCAAAGCAATGGTGTCGCCTCCAGTATCAGTATTCACGGCTCTGATCCCACCCACTATCCAGCCACCGTTGGAATTGATGGAATTGCCATTAACTGATTGTTTTGTAATTCATTTTGTCATGAATCAGTGCTTCAAAGATAGATATCGGGACCCGTGCTCTGTGAAAGTGTTTTTTCAAGTTATCTTGGGTGTAATCAGAAATCTCATTAGTCCCCGTGTGGGTCATTTTCATCCCTATTTCGTGTATTTATGGCTTGGGTCTTCAGTAAGAAGTCTTGTTTTTTGTTCTCCCCTCCCTGCTCGGTTCTGGCAGACAGTGAGACGGCTGGTTACATCAATAACCTGAGCCTAAAATCCTAGGTGCTTCCACCTGTCCTTCAAGGCCTGATATTGAACTGTAACTTCCTTATTTACCCGCTACGGGCAGCACATGGCTGCCGTCTCATGTCTCTGTTGATGCGGCTCCTGTTCTACACTGGATCCTAGCATCTGACACTTTTTTCCCCCTCATTATCTGCATCTTGCTTTCCCTATATCTCTCCTCAAGGTAGAAGCACTGACAAAGAGAAAATCTGACTTAATTTAAATGTCTGAAAGGTTATTTTTGTTTCACTGTAATGAGCACTCTGCGAGAGGACGAGTACAGTTTTGACAGTTTGATGAAATGATGAACTGTTCAAGATCTGAATTGAATTAAGTGTTAGATCCTTATCAGTCTCCACCCCACCCCCATTTCAGTTTATGCTCCCTTTTATACCCAAACTAATCTAAACTTGTATAATGGACTAAAAGGGCAATTCAATATATATTTTATTTAACGAGCAGCACCTTAAACAAACAATTTAACAAATAATTTCACATTTCTATTTAAGCCTTGCAATTTCAGCTGCTTTATGAATGATGTACACTTCTCTGTGTCCCAGACTTGTCCACTCGTGCACGTAGCACACACTATCCCATTGAAGAATATTTATTTGAGGTGTGAAGCCTCCAGTGTAACGTTTTTATTATTAGAACAAAGATATGTTCCGATTGTATGCTTTATTGTAGAAAGCGATCCAAGGGCCTCCATCTGTTATTATTTTCAGCACTAGCTGGTCCTCTTACCAAATATCACACTGATCAATATGTTTAGGAGATGGGGTTCCATGCTGTGACTGAGGAAATAGTTATCATCTGGATATCATTGTATAGTCTATTTTCTAAAGTTATGGATTCCCACCAGCATTTAGACCTGGTCAGTCAGAGGGGAAAGTAGATTCCTTGGTTTCCCGCCGCATTCACTGCCCTGTGACTGTTTCTCATTTCAAGTCAGCATTGCGAATGATGGATTTGTTGTGATAAAAGGGGCAGGATATCATTAAGGCTGTTATTTACAGACAATGGACTGTCTTCAATGGTTTAATGAGGTCTCTAATGATCCTGTCTTCCACAATCTTTATTTTAAGTAAAGTTTATTTGAAATGAAAGCTGGTAATTGCTTACTCAGCAAGATTCAGATTTGAGGTTTTAATTTCTTCCTCCTCTGCTGGATGAAATGTAAGAGCATGTTCCTCCTCTTCTTGACGCAGCCACATTGAAGTAGACCTGGATGTAGAATCAAAGAACTGCAGATGCTGGTTATACCAACGATAGACACAAAATGCTGGAGTACCTCAGCGGGTCAGGCAGCATCTCTGGAGAGAAGGAATGGGTGCCGTTTCGGGTTGGGTCCCTTAATAGGGTCCTTCTCTCCAGAGATGCTGCCTGTCCTGCTGAATTACTCCAGCTTTTTAGGTCAGGTAGCATCTCTGGAGAAGAAAGGTAAGTGACGTTTCGGGTTGGATCCCTTCTTCTGCCTGATGATGGGTCCTGACGTGAAACGCCACCTTTTTCACCTGAGATACTGCCTGACCCGCTGAGTTACTCCAGCACTTTGTGTCTATCTTTTAAGAAGATCTGGGTTCTGTTCATTGACTGTGCAGCATAGGATTCTATATTCAAGATTGATAGCAAAGATTGGGAACATGTTTAAACTGCAGAAACCAGCCCAAACCGTGCAGCAAACAAATTTGGACTGCGCCTTATACCAGGAAGCTGGACAAGTGGTTTCCAGATTCATGGTGTCATTGCCTCACAGCTGTAAAGGGAGGGGATTGGCAATGGGAGTTCACAGTGAAACACCACATCGTTATTTTTGTCCAAATGCAGATGATACTGGTCATCAACTCGGAGAGAAAATTAACACCCGACTGGCCCTTTAACTCCTGACACAAGCTCAATGACTTGCATTTTCCATATCTGATGTGACCATCACCTTCAATATTATTGTTCAGAGAGCCTTGCTTTGAATGTTGCTGGCAGGGCTCCTACTATTGTGGGGGAAAAGACCAGCTTTAAAACAGTTTCTGCATTTTAGGCTGGTAAAGGGCTAAGCCCGCCCAAACCTAAAAGAATGGTCGATTTTCTAATCCTGATTACCAAATCTTCATGTGTAGGAAGGAATTGCAGAAGCTGGTTTAAACCGAAGATAGACACAAAAAGCTGGAGTAACTCAGTGGAACAGGCAGCACCTCTGGAGTTACTCCAGCTTTTTGTTTCTATCTACTGAACCATCATGTCTCATGGGCTCAAATCAGCTAGGCTCTGGTTGGTTCAGCTTGCTGGTCAGCTGCTCCAATGATTATCAATCAAACAGATGCCCGCTGGTCATAATGCTCTTTAATAACAAGATGTGGCAGTTGGGTCCATGTAGTAGCTTGTTTCCACCCTAGCATGAACCTCCTGCAGCATAATACTGGATCCAGACTGTAAACATCAACTTGTGTACAGAAGGAAAGGTGAACTAAACTTGGCTCATGGCCAGTTTAACAGTAAATAATGGTAGCTGAATGGAATAAACATCAACCCTGGCCGAATGAATGCAAGTTGTGGAAAACTAATATTGCATTTGGAATATTTTCCAGCCTCATCACAAATCAAAGAGTGTGGATACCGTAAAATGTATCTCATAATCATAGGTTTAAACCTCAACAACTCTGTCGGTGAATACTTTAGATGCAAGAAATAACCATTAAACAGAAACCAGCTTTGAGTGCTTTCATATACCCTGAGATGATAACATTGAAAACCTCAAAATATTTCAGCTTAAGTCCGAACGGCTGATGCTCAATGCTTTCCTTAAAGGGTAAAAGACCACTTGCTGATTCAGTAATATTTTTTAAGATTGGAAACATCACATTTTGTATACTTGAATTGCAAGTCTTTCTTTCCCAACAATATACTTCCCAATAGCAGATGGATTTCTGGAACCGTTTACATACTGCCCAGAGTACTAATTGTCACCAAGAATGTACTGTCCCAACCTTGGGACTGAGTTCTGTGCATCTCCCAAATTACTCCGCAAGCCCTCACATTGTTTTCAGCTTCTGTGACATTTTTATTTTTGCTACATTTATGGCAACAGCAGCTGAAGCAGCAAGTTTGTTTATTCTATATTAAGTGTTACCGTACTCCCAGGTATTATATGAAGGTCTGAAGTTCTACGTAAATGAAGCCTTAATTTTCAATTTATTAAATGGCTATTTTGAATTGAAAAGGGGTTAACAACACAGGTTTGTGTTGTAAATGGCAATTTGCACGTGCTTTATATTTAAGCCTTTGAGGTACTGGTGTGATCTTTGCATTGCACACGATAAATGATAAAGTATTTGTTGGGAGAAAGACCTCCTGATTATGACGCTATCCCATATTTTATTTCCACTAGTTTCTCTCGAGTTCACTTTCTCAAATGTTGTATCAATCTCCTTCCTCCCTCCAACTTCTACACTTTACATCCTTGTTCAAAATACTATTTTGTACAAAGGTTGTGGCGGTGCTAGTTTTTATTTGCACCTTTTTTTAGTTCTCTGCATGGTTTTGTAATGAACAAGGTGAAATGAGGCAGAAATGTGTTCCCCTCAGGATGTAATAAAATTCCCCTCAGGATCCCTGACTATGTCTACCTGTTGTGCAAATAAGCTCTCTACCGTTGTAGATAGCAGGTTTAAATTTTCTTCCCCACCTCCCCTTCTATTCATCTATCCTCCTCCCAAATATTCCTGATGTTTTCTATTAGCCGACATCAAATTTAGTTAATTGGTAGTATTTTTCATTCCCCCCCCCCCCCTCCCCCCCTCCTGTATCCACAAGTCAGAAGATGATGGGTGTGAGTTGCTTTCTCTGTTTGGCCTGTGCCATTTAATGCAAGGTAGCCACATAGTTGATGATTTATTCGGGTGGTCCGTGCGGACATGAATAGCCCTGCAGTGCAGTTCACCCAAAGCAGATCACCTCACTGAATTTTGGGGGATTACGAATTGGCTATGTTCTCTGCCTATGTTCTGTATTTACATGGAAGGAATCAAACTTGTATTAAGGCATAAAGCTAAAGGTGCTGCGTCCCCATTTAATCATGTGCCTGATGACTAGTATAATCCTCTATATTTACTTCCCTTCCTATTATGCATCTGCAGGGGTAAAACTCTCCCTGCCTGATCTCAGCGAATGTCACTGCACCTTCCAAGGCCTGTACTCCAGGTAAACACCGGAGGGATTAATTGCAACAAATTAATGTGAATCTTCCTTACTTTCCTGGTCAAGCTATCACTTGGCAGAGAGGGTGCAGTTCTTTGTGACTGTCACCTGGAGCTCAAGGGCAAGAGTTTTGGGGACGCACCATATCGGAAAGAAAGACAGGCCAACAGTTTGGGGATGCAAAGGACTAACCGCATCTTTCAGACAGTGACTGACCTCTCTTACTGCGACACGTCCTATATTATTTCACAGATCCATGTCCATTTCTATCTTGCGCCATCCCAGTGTTCAACTAGATTTCTGCTTTATTTAATGGTCCAGGATTCTGAGCAGTGAGCTTGTGTTCTTCTGCCTTGCTACCTGTTGCCAAGTCTGTTCACAGTATTACAAATACCAGTCCCTGTTGGGTCTAAAAAAAACTTATGAATTTAACAATCTGAATTTTTTTGAATCTTCTGCAGTTTAAATAAAACTATTTTTTTGAGAACAGTATATTATAGATGTCAGATTAAAACATTTCTACATTGTGTAATATTTTTGAGTGAACTTGTATAGGTAAGGAACTGATCATGAAGTTGTAAATATTGAGGAAGACAAGCTAGGAAGATTGTAGAACTACCAAATATTTAATGATTATGTATAAATATTGCCACTTGCTTGTGTTTTTATTTTCTGGCTCATAACAATTGAATTATTCAAACATTCTTCATTGTATTGCGTAGAGTGATTAGAACAGGGAGGGGTCAGAAAAAAGGCTGCTTATACCTGTTCCACCAATTAACTAGATCATGACTGTCTTGAACCTTCACTTACCCACGGTTTGCACAATCCACAGCGCCCTTTACACTAAGTAGACTTTAGAGATACAGCCCTTCGATCACCGAGTCTGCACCGACCAGCACAGTTCTACTGATGCTAATTAACCTACAAGCCTCTGCTGCTTCGGAGTGTGGGAGGAAACCCACGCGGTCACTGGAAGAACGTGCAAACACCGTGCGGATGGCACCCAAACAGAGAAAGATTCAAGATTCAAGATACATTTAATTGTCACATGTGCCAGATGGCACAGTGAAATGAAATTCCCATACAGCCATACAATAAAAATAAAGAACACAACACACTATAGAATCTAACATAAAACATCCCCACACAGCAGAATCAAAGTTTCCCACTGTGTAACTGACAATTCTAGCACTGTGCTACTGTAAACCAACAAAGAATCATCGGTGTAATTTCTGAATTTTTCCCTAATGATTCCCTAATCACAATAGCTTTTTGGTGGAGAGAATTCTAGATTTTCTCTGAATTTGGTTACTTCAGATGGGCTCTGACCGTGCTTTCTATAATTAACTTCCAGCCATTTGTGTAGGGAAGGGCATCGTGATATATCTGGTGAACGGGCTTGCTCGTTTCAGTTTGTATTGTATTCTGAGCTCCACTTCTATCCCATCTCTGCAGTTGAAATAGATTATTTCTAATCTTTTCTTTTATTGATCTTTAAAATCCATGGAAACTTCCCTAATCTCCTGAGTCAAAATGAATACAATTTATACAAACTTTTCATAATTTATGCATCTGCATGGTCCATGGTCATCTCTTCCAAAACCAATCTCCTCCTTGAGATCCATTTATTCTATTTCAGGCCTGCACTGAAGGCTGATACTTAATTTGCCTGTTAATGATCCAGTCCATGTGCACTGGTATATAAGTATCTCTGAGCCTAAATTTCTCCTTTCTCATTCCTACCTGCTATTCAGTGCACTATTCCAGGAACAGCTTCTTCCCGGCGGCTGTCACTCTACTCAACAACGTACCTCGGTGACTGCCAATCACCCCCCCCGGACACTTATTATTATTTATTCAAATCATTTGCTATGTCGCTCTTCCAGGGAGATGCTAAATGCATTTCGTTGTCTCTGTATTGTACACTGACAATGACAATTAAAATTGAATCTGAATCTGAATATTCCTGATTTGGGATGAATCAGACAAATTAGGTTCAGTACATGGGGATGTCCTACACTGCAGGGAACTGCAGATGCTGATTTACACCAAAGACAGGCACAAAATGCTGGAGTAACTCAGAGGGTCAGGCAGCATCTCTATAGAAAATAAATAGGTGACATATCGGTTTGAGACCTTCATCAAACTGCATGACTTTCATCAGTGTCTATCCTACACAACGCTTCAGTTAATGAGTGAAGGGAAGTCCACGCGTTATGGGATCATGCTGAACAATGCGAGTACCCACTGCGAATACCAGCCACCCTTTATTCCCTCCATTATCATTTGCTTACATATGTCAAGAATAATGAGGATCTGATAGCAAAATTTCTTATTGGTATTAAAATCAGACCAAATTTACACGCACATTCATCAGAGTATTAATTGAGTGGGAATTATGACTGCACTTTATTTAGCTGGGTGTTAATTTAAATTCAACCAATACAACTGTGCTTGAAATGTTCTTGTACCCTGAAGAGACTTGCATATGCAATAAATCTGGTAACATATTGCCCTTTCATCAGTCCGCTTTCTATCGGAATAGCTAGTCCTATTGATTTTGTTGATAAGGTTTCTACTTGATTTCATAAGTGATAGGAGCAGAATTAGGCCATTCGGTCATAGCTGATCTATCTCTCCCTCCTAACCCCATTCTCCTGCTTTCTCCCCATAATATCTGAAAAATATCTACTGAAGGCCTCCACAGCCATCTGCGGCAAGAATTCTGCAGATTCACCACCCTCTGACTAAAGAAATTCCTTCTTGTCTTCCTAAAAGAAAATCCTTTAATTCTGATGCTATGACCTCTAGTCCTAGAATCTCCCACTAATGGAATCATCCTCTCCACATTCACTCGGATAGAACATCATTGAAACGTACAGAATAACGAAAGGCTTGAATACTTTCGTTATTCTGTATGTTTCAATGTTGTCTTCCCCCCCCCCCCCCCCCCCCATCCTTCAAAACACCAATGAGTACAGGCCCAGTGCCATCAAATTTTGTTTATTTCAAAATAGACTTTGCTCATCATATCTCCCAACCTGTCCAAGTCCTTCTACAGAGTCCCTGCTTTCTCTACATTACCTGCCCCTCCACCTATTTTTGTAACATCCGCAAATTTGGCCACAAATCCTTCAATCCTCTCAGCCAAATCATTAATATACAATGTGAACAGTAGCGGCCCCAGCACCAAGCCCTCCGGCACTCCGCTAGTCAGTGGCAACCAACCAGAAAAAGCCCCCTTTATTGCACTCTTTGCCTTCTGCCATCCAGTCAACCTGCTATCCGTGCCAGTACCTGCCCTTTGATACCATGGGCTCTCATCTTCCATAGCAGCCTCCCGTGTGACACCTTATCAAAGGCTTTCTGAAAATCTAGGTAAACAACATCTACTGACTCCTTTGTCTTTGGTTTTGTGATAGGAGGCAGAGGATTGTAGTAAAGGGCTGTTACTAGAGTGTATGCCACAGGGTATTGGTATGAAATTATGCATTTTGAGAAGTTCAACCAGGGCAGGACATGAAGTGAATGACAATCTGGAATTTCGCAAGTGCTGAGAATGTGATGCCAGTTGCTTTAGGGTTAACATCAAGTAAATTAATTCCATGTGTCTGTAACATTTGCACAGATGGACCTATTTAAAGGCAAAATATGGAACATGTAGCATCCAGAGCACAAAGCATAATCTGGCCAAGCAAAGAAGGCCTCCGGACAAAGAAGACGTGGAAATCTTCCTAAATTTCCTTTTTTCTGATCAAAAGTACATAGACAATAGGTGCAGGAGTAGGCCATTCGGCCCTTCGAGCCAGCACCGCCATTCAATGTGATCATGGCAGATCATCCACAATCAGTACCCTGTTCCTGCCTTCTCCCCATTCCTCTTGATTCCGCCAGCCTTAAGAGCTCTATCTAACTCTCTTTTGAATGCATCCAGTGAATCAGCCTCCACTGCCTTCTGAGGCAGAGAATGCCACAAATTCGGTGAAAAAGGTTTTCCTCATCTCAGTTCTAAATGGCCTACCCCTTATTCTTAAACTGTGGCCACTGGTTCTGGACTCCAACATCGGGAACATGTTTCCTGCATCTAACATGTCCAAACCCTTAAACATTTTATATGTTTCTATAAGGGTCCCTCTCATCCTTCTAAATTCCAGTGAATACAAGCCCAGTCGCTCCATTCTTTCATTATATGACAGTCCCACGATCCTGGGACTTAACCTCGTGAACCTGCGCTGCACTCCCTCACTAGCAAGAATGTCCTTCCTCAAATTAGACCAAAACTGCACACAATACTCCAGGTGTGGTCTCACCAGGCCCTTTACAACTGTAGAAGGACCTATTTTCTCCTATACTCAACTCTTGTTATGAAGGCCAACATGCCATTAGCTTTCTTCACTGCCTGCTGTACCTGCATGCTTACTTTCAGTGACTGATGTACAAGGAAACCCAGGTCTTGTTGTACTTCCCCTTTTCCTAACCTGACACCATTCAGATAATAATCTGCCTTCCCGTTCTTGCCACCAAAGTGGATAACCTCACATTTATCCACATTATACTGCATCTGCCATGCATTTTCCCACTCACCCAACCTGTCCAAATCACCCTGCATCCTCATAGCATCCTCTTCACAGTTCACACTTCCACCCAGCTTTGTGTCATCTGCAAATTTGCTCATGTTACTTTTAATTCCTTCATCTAAATCATTAATGTATATTGTAAGTAGCTGCAGTCCCAGCTCTGAGCCTTGCGGCACCCCACTAGTCACTGCCTGCCATTCTGAAAGGGGCCCGTTAATCCCTACTCTTTGTTTCCTGCCTGGCAACCAATTTTCTATCCATGCCAATCCCCAACCCCCAATACTTGTTACATCCTCAAGAAATTCCAGAAGATTGGTCATGCATGATAATCCCTTCGTAAACCCATGCTGCTATCCAAATGCGCCGCTATTACATCTTTGATAATCGACTCCCAGCAGCTTCCTCACCACTGATGTCAGGCTAACTGGTCTATAATTCCCTGCTTTCTCTCTCCCTCCTTTCTTGAAAGGTGGGATAACATTAGCTACCCTCCAATCCACAGGAACAGATCCAGAATCTAGTACATCTGGGAGACTGTGTCTTCCTTAGTGAAGACAGAACCAAAGTACCTGTTCAACTCATTTTCCATTTCCTTGTTCCCCATAATAAATTCACCTGTTTCTGTCTTCAAGGGACCCACATTTGTCTTGACTAATTTTTTCCTCTTCACATACCTAAAAAAGCTTTTACTATCCTTTATATTCTTGGCTAGCTTACCTTCGTACTTCATCTTTTCTCCTCATATTGCCTTACTGCCCTTGAGTAATATCATGTCAAACCTATAATCTTTTGTACAAAGCAGCTTTGTAAAAACTGAATAGGCATTCAATGTCCGAGGTAGGTTCCTGACCAAAAAAATCACCAATCTATGTTCTCCAGAGATGCTGCCTGACCCATTGAGTTACTCCAGCACTTTGTCTCATTCAAAGTTGTTGGGAACAAAACATATCTTCCTTTAATTGTAGGAAGGAACTGCAGATGCTGGTTGATGTCGAAGATAAACACAAATGCTGGAGTAACTCAGTGGGTCAGGCAGCATATTTCGCTTTATGCTGGTCAGTAGTTTTTTCATTGTTTCTCTGGTCCGTGCTTCATTATGGTCTCACGGCTCTCCTTGATGATTAGGAGAAAGGAGCATCTTTTCCACAAGAACCTCTGGATGCTGACTTGCCAGGAGTAGAGAAATTCCAAATGGCCATTTCTCTGGACTTAATCGCATCAGAACTCAGGATGTTTCCATTTAATTTACCTATGTGTTTATGCTCTGGTGATGAATCTGGCAATAAATTGGAATACATTGAATTGGAAATAAAGCTGGCAACATCAAACGATACTGGTTGTCTGGCCCTAGGGGCAGATATACAACAGTCTTTTCCCAAAGGTATGAGTGCCTTGTGAACATGACCTTTTGCCATGAGCTCCTCCCTTTTCAAGTATTTTGATACTGACTTCACAGAATCTTGATCTTGATATCCTCCTATTTAAAATTCTTTCACTGTCTTCTCCCTAAATAACTGCCCCCGAAAATGCACCACACCTTCAATAACTGCAAAATCGTACTGACCATCACTCATCCTTTATTTTGCTTTTCATCTGACATTAGGTTATTTCTTGTATTTTCAACTTTTCCACCATTAGCTATTCTTTCAGTCAGGAGAAATATAAAGTAACTAAAGAATCTAGACTAAGTGGGACCCGTTGGGTCCCAGCATCACACGGGAGGGCTGGTCCCCCAACGCAATATCCACCAATTCCAATATTAGTGGCCGGTGGGGTGGGGGGGACTTTCTGGAGCGCTAGTATGGGTGTGTGGGCTGAAGGGACTGGTTTCCAGAGGGCTAGTATGGACATTGTGGGCCGAATGGATTATTGGGCTGGCGGCTCAGTCACATCAAGCCTGTTGTGCTGGCAGCTCACTTACTCATGGCTGGTGGGCTAGCAGTTGACACGCGGCTATTCCTTGAAATTCCATTTCAAGCAGGGTGCAAGGCCACTAAAGACAGCGAGTCGTGACCTCTCCCTCCTCCATCTTGCAGAGACTGAGCCACGCCTACACTTCTGGGTGTTATAGTCCCTCCCCCTCCCACCAGAAGGGGCGTGGTCTTCATGGCGTGAGACAGGAGAGAGAATCTCAACATTTTTTAAAACACTAATAACTCTTATTTTTCATCGATGGGAAAAATCCACTGCACCTGATGAGCGGAGGAGGACTCTGAGTAACATGGCCAAAAATCACAGCCGTACGTGGTAGCGTTTTTTCTAAAATCAATATAAAGCGCGAACAGGAAGTGGTCAAGATTAGACTTTTAATTATATAGAAGGCAAGGCAACTTTAATTAGGCCACACAGCTTTAGCATTTCCAAGCCAAAGGCAACACAGCTTTAGCATTTCCAAACCAAAGGCAACACAGCTTTAGCATTTCGAAACCAAAGGCAACACAACTTTAGCATTTCCAAACTATATTTTCAAACTTCATTAAGGGCACTGACAGGTCAGTAAAACCACTCACAGTTTAGTAGACATGTGTTCAGTGTTATTCACAGCTCAGACTGAGAGACGTGACCCTCTCGCTCCCCCATCTTGCAGACTGACTGAGGCACTCAACACTTCCGGGTTTTATAGTCCCTTCGGAAGGGGCGTAGCCTTCAGGAGAGAGAGTCTCAACATTTTTTAAACACTAATAATTCTTTTATTTTTAATCGATGGGAAAAACCCTCTTGTCCTGCGCAGCGGAGGGGGACTCCGAGTAAGATGGCCAAAAATCACAGCCGTAAGTGGCAGCGTTTTTTCTAAAATCAATATACAGAACAACAGGAAGTGGTCAAGATCAGACTTTTAGTAATATAGATAATTTAGTCAGTTGAACCTTTTCCGTTTTCTACAACAAATTTGACCTGCCTATGCTACAACATTCATGCTCATTGCAACACCAATCAGTAACTTGAGAAATGAAAAATAATTTAAATAAAGAATCAAGGCATGGTTACAGAATAAAAAGAGTCCATTTGGACACACATGGCTCTGCACTGTGCACAAAAAATCCAGCTCGTCCCATTCCCATCCCCCCATGTAGCTGTGGGAATCTGATTTACCAAGCTCCATTTTGAAAGCTTCAATTAAATTTGCCATTCCAACTCTGTCGGCCTTGGTTTAGTTCAGGAAGGATAAAAAAAATAATCACGTCTTTGAGCTTGGGAGAGCTCAGTGCCAGACTGAAATGCAGTAAAGATGTTTTCACAGAAGATATTTGATGCATTCAAATATGGAGAGGAAGAGATGGAATTGCCAGAGTTAAAAACATGGAAGCAGTGAGCAGGTTAATAGGAACATGTGTTTTTACCTCCCATTTGGGATCTTTGATTTTGTAGTACTGATAACACTGCTGCTTACTCAGCCGTTTACATGTTTTTCTTGGAACTGCAGCCATGTTTCCAGAGAGTTCAGGCAAACATTAGTGGGGTCGGATTGTTAACTAATACCGGGGTCAGTGATAAAAATGGTGCTTCTCATGTTTACACTTTGCAAGCTTAGTGCACTTAATGACACTTAGAATTATCCTGATTAATATTTAATTGGTCCCACCAGCAGAGATAAGGCTGTTGGTCTTTGTATTGGGAGATTGCCAACAGTCTAATCCAGCCAATATTTTTGTGCTGTCGAGAGAGTTCTAGAAAATGCTGTTGGGAGTTTGGAACTCTTCTCATAAACGACTTAGAATGGAATGAAAAAGTATTTCACTTTTCAAGCGACTCGAGTGCATAATGGCAAACTGGTGGGTAAATGATTTTTTTTTAAACTGCAAATCCTGAAATTATGAACCAAAATGTAGAAAATGTTTCTCAGCACAGATTCTCAGCATTGTCGGGCAGCAGTACCGAGAGTCTATTTTCTGAACAGCAATATCCAGGGAATAGGACATTGTGATTTTGGTGAGCAAGATGTAGGACTCTATGGAAATTACTTACAAGTGACAAAATATAAACAAACAATTCAAAGGAGCTGTGAATTCCAATTTTACAGATGTACACATCTAGAGCTTTGAACATTCTTTCAGATTGTTCTGCTTGAAACCTCTAACAACCCTCCCTCCTGTGTCACAGCTGGACTCGCATCTAGTTCTCCCCTCCACTTACATTCCTTCCTCAAGCTTCACATTTTGCAACTCTTCAATCCTTTTGCCTCGCGCCTTTTTTCCATCTCTGGTCTTCGTCCAACTATCTACCTATCAAAATCCTCCCTTCACCTGTGTTCATCTACTACCTGCCACACTTTGTACTGTCACTTCTCTTCTAGCTTTCTTACACCTCCCATCCCCCACAATCAGTCTGAAGAAAGTCCCAACTTGAAACATCACCATGATCTCCAGGGATGCTGCCTGACCTGCTAAGTTACCCCAGCACTGTATGTATTTTTACACATCTAGAGCACTGATTTCAGTGTGGGCACTGCGCATAGGAAGAAGAGATTTTCCAAAATGTAATTAAGGGTTAAAAGTTAAAAGACAGCTGCACAGACAGAATTTAGATTCCAAATACAGATGCAGGGATGATCTAATTGAGGTACTTACAATGATCAAAGTAGTAGGACAGAAAATCCATTTGTGTAGGAAGGATCTGCAGATGTTGGTTTAAACCAAAGATAAACACAAAAATCTGCAGTAACTCAGCCGGACAAGCAGCATCTCTGGAGAGAGGGAATGGGCGATGTTTCGGGTCGAGACCCTTCTTCAGACTGGTTAGGGATAGGCAAAATGAGAGATATAGACGATAAGAGATGTAGAGAGATAAAGAACAATCAATGAAAGATATGCAAAAAAATAACGATGATAACTGGAACAGGCCATTGTTAGTTGGGTGAAAACGAGACGTTAGTGCGACTTGGGTGCGGAGGGATAGAGGGAATGCCGGGGCTATCTGAAGTTAGAGAAATCAAAATTCATACCAATGGGCTGTAAGCTGCCTAAGCGAAATATGAGATGCTGTTCCTCCAATTTGCGTTTAGCCTCACTCTGATAACGGAGGAGA
Organism: Amblyraja radiata; assembly: GCF_010909765.2. Taxonomy (NCBI): domain Eukaryota; kingdom Metazoa; phylum Chordata; class Chondrichthyes; order Rajiformes; family Rajidae; genus Amblyraja; species Amblyraja radiata. The sequence goes on along the minus strand of NC_045984.1, from coordinate 29,046,620 downwards.
CCTAGGACATTGAGAACACAGTGTCTGCACAAGAGACTGCTGGTGCTAGAATCTGGAGCAAGAAACATACTGCTGGAGGAACTCAGCAAGTCAATCAGCATCTGTGGGGAGAGGCTTGTCGACATTTTGGGTTGAGACTCTGCAACTGGAACGTAATGCTGAGGCTTTATAAGGTACTGGTCAGACTGCATTTGGAATATTGTAAGCAGTTTTGGGCACCAGAGCTGTGGAAGGATATGCTGGCATTGGAGAGGATCCAGAGGAGGTTTACGCAAACCCCCACCCCTACTCTCCTGTGCCCTGGCATGGATTCACTTCTATTTCTCCCCTTCCCTTCCACCTACATTCCTTGCTATAGCTTCACAATTCGCAACTCTTCAATCATTTTACTCCTCCTCTGTCTTCTCATCTCTGGCCTTTGTTCCAATCATCTGCCTATTAAACCTGCCTCACTTGCATCCACCTATTACTTGCCAGGATAGACACAAAATGCTGGAGTAACTCAGCGGGATAGGGAGCATCTCTGGAGAAAAGGAATGGGTGACATTTCGGGTCAAGCCCCTTCTTCAGACGTTTCGACCCGAAGCATCACCCATTCCTTCTCTCCAGAGATGCTGCTTGTCCCGCTGAATTACTCCAACTTTTTGTGTCTCTCTTCGGTTTAAACCAGTATCTGCAGTTCCTTCTTCACATTACTTGACAGGATTTGGCCTGGCCCTCCTCTCTGCCAGCTTTCTATTCCCCCCAGTCTGAAAAAGCGTCCTGAACTGAAACATCACCTATCCATATCCTCCAGAGATGTTGTCTGACCCGCTGAGTTACACCAGCACTTTGTGCCCTTTACGGTATCTACAGTTTGTCTCTATGCAATAGGTTCCTTAGCATCACTTTTGATGAATAAATTCTGTAAACAAAAATGCCATTTTTTGGGTACTGGCTCACAAGGGTTATCCTCTTAGGTCCTGGCTCATGGATCTATTCAGGAATACAGACACAGCAGCAGATGTACTCTGCTAGCATGGTGTCACCTTTAAAAATGTCAGGTTTTGAAATGCTCAAGTGATAGTAAGGTTAAGTAGATACACTTTGTCAGGATATGATCCTACTGCAAGACATTAATAATCCCCAGTCCATCCCCACCAATCTTACCATCATTCGATTGTTGTTCAGCCTCACAGTCTTGCCCTCATTTCATTATAAACACCATCACTTAAAACAAACTACTTTTAATCTCTAACCAATAATTAACTTAATACAGGGCCTGCATTCTATGCTTGCCCAGCCACGGATGCTTTGGATAACGAGGCTGCCTAACTATCAGAAAACATTCTAGAAGGATATGTTAGGTAATTTTGGCTGCAGGCATGTCCATACACACAAGCTTCTCAGCAATATCTCATCAAAATGTTATTGGTTTATTTTCTGTAGTTTCAGTTGTTTCAAAGATTTGCTGGAGATTCAGGTCACATTAGAGCTAACTCGGAAGACCAAAATCTTTGTAGTTATACCTTCAAAGCTTAAAGCAAGGGAGCAACATGATCCCACTGTAGTGGAAAACAATAAATTAGTTATATTTTAATCATTCACAATAAACTTGTTTTCCCATTTCTAAATCCACTTTGATTCCTAACACATTAATTGTTACAGGTGAATATTCACCAGAATGAAAGAACTACATCTCATATATTAATATTTTTGTGCTGCGAATACAGAAATGTCAATTGTAAACAGCTTGTGTATAGGAAAAATTTCTTCTAACCTTTGGAATGTCAAAGAAAGCAATCAAAAAATGAAAACAATGTGCCAAAACTGCATAATCTGTATTTCAGGATCTTACTGCAGTATTTCAAATCTAGAAAACTTTGACAAGTTCCTTGAGAGTGCGAGAAATTCCAGGTTGTGAGTGAGTGTGAGTGATTCTGATTGTTAGACATTTGATTGAAAGAAATAATGAATGAGTAAGAGATTCAGAGTGGATGTGATAGGTTCATGAAATGAATTAGATTTTCAGTGAATCACAAAGATTTTTGGGGTAAGGGTGTGTACTCAGAGAGCACCTTTGAGGTTGGGCATAGTATCGCTCCATGTATTTGTTTTGTTTCAGCAATAAAGAAAAGTCCTAAACTCTGAACATCATTTGTTCTGACATTGCTTTTGGATTTGTCTATATTGGCTTTCCTTACAATCCTATTTTCTAATATCTCGTTATCTAGGAGGGTTAAAGGACGACCGGTAGCTGAAATAGTTTGTTGTTGCGAAATTGTTTTAAATCATCCCTTGTGTTTGTATTGTGCAACTTGAAAAACAAAAAACAGTAAAAATAATAAAAGAACAAAGGGGTAACATTTGTACTCCAAAGAGAGAGTAAATCCAGAGCTTTGAGTAACACCATGGAATTTTAACCTATAAATACCAGGGAGTGTACACTCAACACATCAAACACACCTCTTCACCTGATAATCTCCAAGACCATGGAAGTATTAACTTTCTTAGATAAAGTCCTTAAAGATGGGTTCAGCACAGGTTTTCCCAAATATATCAATGTCTAATCCTGTTGACACTAAATTTTCATACATAAAATATTTCAAATGGGAGTCATTGATGAGTAATGGACTCCACTCCCCACCTGAGAATTCCATTTATTTGAACAGGGACATTGATTACCCTGAGCACCGGCACTATCACCCTGAGCTGTGTACTAAGCCCCATGCTCTACTCCCTCTTCACTCACGACTGTGTTCCTGCATTCGACACCAACACCATCGTGAAGTTTGCAGACGACACAACAGTGATTGGGCTGATCACCAACGGTGATGAAACAAAATACAGGGAGGAGGTGCAGAACCTGGCGGACTGGTGCACACGTAACAACTTGTCACTAAACACCTCCGGTGGGGGTCCCTCTATGCAGGGATTCTCCCCCTCTACATTGGGGACCTGGGGTGGAGGGTATTGCACCGAGGTGTTCCCTGCAACCTGTTTCTCTCGCGGTTCACAGACTCGCCTGCCACTTTTGCGGGCTGGAAGAGTCTGTGTACCACATGTACATGGAGTGCGTGAGGCTGCAGCCACTGTTTGAATATCTAAAGGGGCTTCTCCTTGCCTTCTGGCTGCATTTTTCACCCACCATCCTCATCTTTGGACACCCTGTGCGTAGGGGAGAGGGTAGGGCTGAAGATGTCCTGGTTGGGTTGCTCCTGGGCCTGGCCAAGCTGGCAATCCGCGAGTCACGGCGACAGACGGTGGAGGGCTCTACCCGAGCCAGCTGCCTGCCCCTTTTCCGGGGTTACGTCCGTGCCCGGGTGGGATTAGAAAGTTCCGGGACCGCTGGGCTCCACAGGGTGTTGAATGTATCCTCAATAAGGATTGTATCATAGTTGTATAGTAGTTTATTATGGATACATGTTTGTATTGTATTATGGTGGTGGGTTCTGGCTTGTTTTATTGTAGTGTAAATATTATTTTTAATAATTGAATTAATTTTTTTGAATAAAAAAAAAAAAAAAAAATTTTTTTTTAAAAAACATCTCCAAGACCAAGGAGCTGATTATTGACTTCAGGAGGTCCAATAATGGAGAATACGCCCCAATCTCCATTTACGGGGAAAGTGTGGAGAGAGTGTCCAGCTTTAAGTTTCTGGGCACTCACATTTCAGAGGACCTCACATGGTCCACCAACACCGCTGCGCTGGTCAAGAAGGCACAGCAACGACTGGTCTTCCTGAGGACATTAAAAAAGACTGGTCTGCCCCAACAGCTGCTGACAACGTTTTACCGCTGCACCACAGAGAGCATATTAACGTATGGCATCTCTGTGTGGTATCTCAGCTGCACGGAGGCGGAGAGGAGAGCTCTTCAGCGCGTCGTCCACAGAGCGCAGAGGATCATTGGGACAGAGATACCAGCCTTGGAGGGCATCTACCACACACGGTGCCTCAGGAAGGCCGTCAGCATCCATAAAGACTCATCACACCCTTGTAACGGTCTGTTCGAACTACTTCCCTCCGGCAGACGTTACAAGGCCTTCTACGCCCGAACCTCCAGACTCAGAAACAGCTTTATTCCAAGAGCTATAGCGGCTCTGAACCGGCCCTGCTGAGTGCCCCCCACCCCCCCTGGACTGTCTCCCTCGGATGGTCACGACACACAGCTTATTTATTTATTTTACTTTTCTTTTTCATCGGTTGGAAGCTGCATACTAAATCTCGTTGCACTGACGTGCAATGACAATAAAATATATTATTATTATTATTATCTATTGTTCATCTACCACTGTGCTCCTTGGACTTCATTCTCAGCATAGACTATGCTGTTACTCACATCAACAGTAAAGGGATGATGATCAAGTAATCTGGTGTTAAGGAACCTGTATAAAATATTATCCATCGCACATTAAGGATAAACTCACCTTGACGTAGAACTGTGATTTAGCCAATGATTGCAGACTAACAACAGTAGTCTGGACCACTGATCTGGAGGTATGAGTTTGAGCCCACCAAGGCAGCTGCAGAGTTTCACTTCAATAATTTAAATAAATCTAGAATTTAACACAAAAGTCCAAAGTTAGTAATGATGGCTCTGAATATACAGGATCATTGTAAAAACTCACCTAGTTAGTGATCCACTTCTGTTATTCTCAAAAAATCACTGCCATTCAGGGAAGGAATGTGGCCACTTCACTTGATCTATACCATATGTGACCGTATAAATTCACCAGTTTCTGATTGTAAGGGACCTACATTTGTCTTCACTAACCTTTTCCTTTTTACATATTTAAAGAAGCTTTTCGAGTCCGTTTTTATATTCCCCACAAACTTTCTTTCATGTTCTTTTACCCCTCTTAATTAACCCCTTTGTTGAGTTCTAAATTTCTCCCAGTCCTCTGGTCTGCTGCTTCCATTAGCCAATTTACTGTATATGCCTTTTCCTTGGATTTAACACTATCCTTGGTTTCCCTCATTAGCAATGGTTGAGCCGCCTCCCCCATTTTAATTTTTCGCCAGACAGGGATGAACAATTTTTGGAGTTCATCCATGCGGTCTTTAAATCTTTGCCATTGCATCTCCGCCGTCAACCCTTTAAATATAATTTGCCAGTCTATCCTAGCCAATTCCCATCTCATATCTTCAGTCTCCTTTCTTTAAATTCAGGACCCTAGTCTCTGAATTAACCGTGTCACTCAGTGCCGGATTTACGTATAAGCTAAACAAGCTATAGCTTAGGGCCCCCGCTTTCTAGGGGGCCCCCCGAAAAAATTGATGGGCCTCGAGGTCTAGGGGGGCCTCCGGCCAAGGCAGAACACCTACCGTTCAACTCTGGGCGGCCCCCCTCTCTATCTCTCTCTCTCTCCATCTCCCCCCGCTATCCGTGTCCGGGCCGCCGGGCTCCGCTCGCTCCTCATCCGCCGGCACGGCAGGCCGCCTTGCACATGCGCACAACCACGGCCAGCACATCATCGGCCGCCCTGCGCATGCGCACTGCAACGGCAACTGGTCGGCGCTGGGCACTTTCTCCCTCACTTTGAATTGTGGGAGGTTTGGCCGCCATGGCTGTCCGGTCGTTGGGGGCCTCACAAGTGGAACAGCTTAGGGCCTCTCTTCATCTAAATCCGGCACTGGTGTCACTCTCCATCCTAATGCCGAATTCCACCATATTATGGTCACTGTTGCCCAAGGGACTCTGCACAACAAGATCGCTAACTAATCCTTCCTCATTACACAATACCCAGTCTAGGATGGCCTGCCCTCTAGTCGGGTCTTCTACATATTGGTTTAAAAAACCATCTCGTATACATTCCAGGAAATCCTCCTCCTCAGCACTGCTAGCAACTAGTTGGCCCAATCTATATGTAGATTAAAGTCACCCATAATAACTGCTGTACCTTTGCTACACACATCCCTAATTTCCTGCTTGATGCTATCCCCAACCTCCCTACTGCTCTTTGGTGGTCTGTGTGCAACTTCAACAAGCGTTTTCTGCCCTTGGCTATTTCGCAGTTCTACCCATACCGATTCTACAACATCCAAGCAAATGTCTCTCCTTGCTATTGCATTAATCACCAGCAATGCTACCCCACTTCTTCATTTCTGTCTATCGTTCCTGAATATTGAATGCCTCTGCATGTTTAGCTCCCAGCCATGGTCACCCTGGAGCCATGTCGCTGTAATTCCAATTATATCATATTCCTTAACTACTAACTGCACATTCAATTCATCCACCTTATTACAAATGCTTCTCGCATTAAGGCACAAAGCTTTCAGGTTTGTTTTCCTTATCTCCCTTCAACCTTTTGCTTCTGGCCTTCTGTCTCCTTACTTTGATTCCCATCCCCATGCCCTGTTAGTTTAAACGTGACATTTCCTACACTCTCTTTCAGAGACCAGAAGCTCAACCACCGCAGTTACATAAATCCCAAGGCTACAAGAGAAAGTCGGAGGTATTGAGTACTCACCTCTTGAGACCCCATGGTCTTTACAATTACAACTCTCCACTTGCCTGGATAGGTGCAGCACCAACTCTCTAGAACAGCGTTTCTCAACCTTTTTACCCTTGCGGAACCCTTGAAATAATTTTCATCTCAGGAAACCCCTACATAAAAATTATTATATATCTTTATGAATCTCTTTCTTTCTCTTTCATAAACTTAAGGTTCATAAGCCAAATATAATATAGTTTTCTGATAACTGGTTTAAACAAAAAATAACTTACGTTTTTCTCATGTTTATTGACAATGCAACAAAAAAAAACTGAAATCAAACTTGATGATACACAAATCCGTCACGTACAGCTTCTGCCCACTGACCACTAAAGGCCATTTCACACTGGCGCTGTATAGACATAGCTAAATATGCTAAATAGACGTCGCTATATATGCCGTACATGTATAATAAAATTACGAATATGAAATTAAACACAAAAATGACTCAAACATGCATTTATATATAAGAAGGTACACAAAATTGCTGGGGAAACTCAGCGGGTGCAGCAGCATCTATGGAGCGAAGGAAATAGGCGACGTTTCGGGCCGAAACCCTTCTTCAGACTGGAAGAAGTTCTCCTCCTCTCTCCGGAGACAGTTTCATACTTTGAAGAAGTTCTCCTCCTCTCTCCGGAGACAGTTTCACATCTCCTCATGCATTTATATATGTTTAGCCTATTTATCACTATTTCTCTCAGAAGCCCTAGCAACCTCTCGTGGAACCCTAGTGTTCCAGGGAACCCAGGTTAAGAAACACTGCTCTAGAAGCTTGTTACCATTTACGACATTGCAGCTTTCTTGATTGGACAGCAAACACATGGGAATAACACTACTTGCAGGATCCCTTTCAAGTCTTAGAAACAAGGAACTGCAGATGGTGGTTTACAAAAAAAGACACAAAGTGTTGGAGTAACAGCGGGTCAGGCACCATCTCTGGAGAACATAGATAGGTGACGTTTCAGGTTGGGGTCCTTCTTCAGTCTTGAGTCCGGAGTCTGAAGGAGGATCATGACCCGAAACGTCACCTGTCCATGTTCTCTAGAGATGCTGCCTGACCTGCTGAGTTACTCCAGTACTTTGTGTCTTTTAAAAATATATAATCTTAATTTGATTATTGGTCCTTCATTGTTTGTACGTCTAAATCTTGGAACACCCTATCAAACAGTGGTGTGGGAGTACCTTCACTGGAAGAACTACAGTAGTTCAGTAGTTCAAGAATGTTCAGGATAATTTGGGATTTGCAATAAATGCCAGCCTTGCTGAAAATGTCCAGATCCCTGAAAATGAATTGAAAATATTACTTTGTTCCACCAACCTGCCATAAATGCAGCTAGTTTCAGGTGCATGTAACTTTTCTCATCACTTCAATCATCTGTGTTGTCTTAATATTTCAATATTTTAGTTTCTTATTAAAAAGAAATTATGAGATGTGCTGGCATTGGTGATATTCCCATGTGCCTGAGTATTTGTCTTAGTGGTGATAAATGCTGGCAGACTAGCTCTCTGTATACTGCCACTCCAACAGTACAATTTTCCCTCAATAGTGTCCTTCCTATTGTGCATTTCTCCCTCACAACAATGGTTCTGGACTCCCCCAACATCGGGAAAATGCACTTCCTATAGTTATCACTCCCTGCTTAATGCCCTTGTGACATGGACACTCAATATGTCAATGCAGTGCCAACCTGTATTATGTGTTTGGGACCTATGTGAAACTTGAACTCACAGTCTTCTGACTTAGTAGAGAGCAAAATGACTGAGAATTTTTATTTTTTTTTAACAGATAAGGCGAAAATAACGATGTGAAGGTCCTTTGTGTGAAAAGAATGGAATGGATGTTTACAGCTAAACTTAGACTGAGAAAGTTCATTGAGTGCAGTCTCCACAGAATACTCCCTGAGAATTTCGCCCAATCAACTTACTTGGAAGAGATAACACTGTTCCCCACATATGCACATAGACTATTTGCATGATATCACATATTTCTAAGTGAATTAAAAAATATGTACTAACTCCAACAACTGTAACCCGTACGTCAATTGGTACAAGCAGGAACACACAGAAAATATCTACTGTAAATCTTCATTTAACTTCATTAAACTAAGTTTGTCATTTCCTGCCTATCTATGAATACCAAGCATCAGGGCTTGCAGTTTGTGAACAGAAGTGAAGATTTAAACAATGAGTACATTCACAAAAGATACGACACTATAAGCTGGAGGAACTCAGCGGGACAGGCAGCATATCTGGAGAGAAGGAATGGGTGATGTTTTGGGTCGAGACCTTTCTTCGGACTGAAAGTCACGGGAAAGGGAAATTAGAGATATAGACAATGCTGTCGAGAGGTATAGAACAATGAATTAAAGATATGCAAAAAAGTAATGATGATAAAGGAAACAGACCATTGTTTGCTGTTTGTTGGGTAAAAACGAGAAGCCGGTGCGACTTGGGTGGAGGAGAGATGGAGAGAGAAGGAATGTCGGGGTTACTTAAAATTAGAGAAATCAATATTAATACCACTGGGTTGTAAGCTGCCCAAGTGAAATATGAGATGCTGCTCCTCCAATTTGCATTTAGCCGCACTCTAACAATGGAGGAGGCCTAGGACAGAAAGGTCAGTGTGGGAATGGGAAGGAGAATTAAAGTGTTTAGCAACAAGGAGACCAGGTATGTCCAGGCGGACTGAGCGAAGGTGTTCAGCAAAACGATCGCCCAGTCTGTTTGGTCTCGCCGATGTATAAGAGTCCACATCTTGAACAATGGATACAGTAGATGAGGTTGGAGGAGGTGTAATTGAATCTCTGCCTAACCTGAAAGGACTGCCGGGGTCCCTGGACAGAGTCGAGAGAGGAGGTATAGGGATAGTTGCAATACCTGTCTATCTTATTTAAACCAACACTTCCTTCATACACATCCAGTACATTCACAATATGTAGGAAGGAGCTGCAGATGCTGGTTTACACTGAAGATAGACACAAAATGCTGGAGTAACTCAACGGGACAGGCAGCATCTTTGGCGAGAAGGAATGGGTGATGTTTTGGGCCGAGACCCTTCTTCAGACTACATTCACAAAGTTAGGATGAGTTCCCTCTACATTTCAGATGAGTAAAGCACATCGGGTATTTACTCAGACACCTCACCCGATTGGGCTCAGTTGTTTTACAAGGTTCAGCTGCATAAAAGGGTGTGTGTGAATACACCAATCTCTATCCTGGAAAACAACTTTGGACCCCAAGCCAAATCTCCCCTTGAGACTTTCATGATCTATAGATAATGAAGGGGAATGCCCTGAAAAGTGGCCTTGCTATTTCTCCCTCTTTAATAGATTAGCCTGTGTGTTAGGTTATATGTGACAAACAGTTTGGCAATGCAAATAATATTTTAATATCAATCCATAGATACAAAGTTCAACATTGTAGATTATGAAACCAATTTCAGAAATTCTAGTAATTTCTGGGTTAATGTCAAAAAAGACATGAAAACTACTAGAACTTTCTACCTAGAATTGGCCTCGTTTTCATGTGATGTCAGTCCTACACTATTAGTTGATACCTTACGCTCATTAGACAGTCAGGCTGGGCGTCAAATATTGTGCTGTACGTCATTCACATTCCTAGAACAAATAAAACTGATCACAAAAGTAAAATTATAAACAGAAAATGCTGGGGGGGAAAAAGCATAGCATGCAAAACAGAATCAATGTTTCAAGTTGGATATTTCATCACAATGATGAAAACAAACATTCGATTTAAAGTACCGGTACTGAATTAGAATTTTAAAAAACATACAAAAGAGAAGGCCATTTAGCAAAGACACCCGTGTCAGATGAGTTCTTCAATTAGTGTCACCGATTCCCATTAGTCCTGCAATATTTTGCCTTTCATATATATTTTAAAAATTACTGATTAATCTCCCATCGGGCAATGGATTAAGATCGTAATAACAGCTGTATCAAATGCTTCTCCTTATCTCAACCTAGATTGTTTTTGATAATTATCTTAAATGTGTACTTTCATTACTATTAGAGGAAACAGTTTCCATTATTTATTCGAACATACCCATAGTAATTCCAAATACCCCTTTCAATTCTTCTTTTAATCATCTGTAAATGAATACAATTACAGATACTCTGGTTTCTCACATAAATATATCTTGGTTTTAGTCACCCAGCTGTAGGAAACATGTCATTAAGCCGGAAAGAGTGCAGAAAATAAAATTTGGGGGATGTATCCAGGATTTAAGGGATGAAGTAGTGGGGAGAGGTAGGCAGGCTAGGAATATATATATTTTGGAATGCAAGAGACAGAGGTATAATCTTATAGAGGAGTGTAAAATCATTAGGTGCATAGTTTTTTCCCCCCCAGGGTTGGGGAATCTAGAACTAGAGGACAAAGATTTAATAGGAATCTGAGTGGTAACTTTTTCACACTAAGGATGATACATATAGGAAACGAACTGTCAGAGAAAGTTGTTGAGGCAGATACAACCAGAACATGTAAGGGACATTTAAATAGATAAGAAAGGTTTACAGAGATATGGGGCAAACACTGGCAAATAGTATAGATGGGCACCTTGGTCGGCATTAGGCCAAAGAGCTTGTTTCTGTGCTAAATGGCTGCTTGAATCCAGTAAATCTTTTCTGTGTCCTTTCTAAGATCTTAACTTTTTCTATACAGTGTGAGACCCAGAAATGGACAGAATGGTTATAAAATTGTACAGCAAGCTCTTCAGTCCACTGTGTCCATGCCACAGTTTTGGTATTGGATTATTATTGGCACATGTGCCGAGATTGAACGAAGAGCCTTGTTTCCATACTATCCAGTCAAATCATACTATATATGAGTACAATAAAGCCATACACAAGTACAACAGGTAGTGCAAATAGAGAATTACCAGAGTATACTGTTACAGCATTATAGTGTTACAGTAGTAAAGTGCAGATTAACAAAAAGTGCAAGGTTAATAGTGAGGAAGTTTGGGACATAGAAACATAGAAACATAGAAAGTAGGTGCGAGAGTAGACCACCAGGTCCGTCGAGCCCGCACCGCCATTCGCTCATGGCTGAACACTAAACAGACACACTTACCCACAAACAGTAGACACAAGACACAGAACACAAGACACTACCCTCCCCTTTATACCGCTATCACCCCTCTCCACCCCAAAAACCTCGTGATCTCCTGGGGGAGGCAAAAAAACGGATAAAAACCCAGGTCCAATTCGGGAAAAAAATCCGGGAAATTCCTCTCCGACCCCAATCTAGGCGATCGACACTTGTCCAGGAGATCACTCAGGTCTTACTATACTAACCATACCTAGGTCCATATCCCTGCCCTCTCCCCGTAGCCCCTTATCCCCTTGGCAGCTAAAAAACCATCTATTTTAGTCTTAAATATATTTAAAGTTTCTGCTTCCACTGCTCCCTGGGGCAGTGAATTCCATAAATTAACCACCCTCTGGGTGAAGAAGTTCTTCCTCATCTCAGTTTTAAAAGAGCCCCCCCTTATTCTGCAACTATGTCCCCTAGTTCTAGTTTCCCCGATCATTGGGAACATCCTCGGTGCATCCACCCGATCAAGGCCCCTCACGATCTTATATGTTTCAATGAGATCGCCTCTCATTCTTCTAAACTCCAAAGAGTAGAGTTCCAGCCTACTTAACCTTTCCTCATATGTCAATCCCCTCATTGCAGGAATTAATCTTGTAAACCTTCGCTGCACTGCCTCCAGGGCTAGTACATCCTTTCTTAAGTATGGACCCCAGAACTGTACACAGTATTCCAAATGTGGTCTCACTAATACTGTGTACAGCTGCAGCAAGACCTCCGTGTTTTTATACTCAATCCCCCTAGCAATAAAGGCCAAAACTCCATTGGCCTTCCTGATTGCTTGCTGCACCTGCATACTAACTTTTAGTGATTCATGTACTAATACCCCTAGATCCCTTTGCGTTGCATTACAACGCAGCTCCTCCTCATTTAGAAAATAACTTGCCCTATCATTTTTTTTCCCAAAGTGAATGACTTCACATTTATTAGTATTAAACTTCATCTGCCAAGTTGTTGCCCACTCACCTAGCTTATCTATATCCTTTTGCAGACTCTTCCTATCCTCCTCATCCCCTACTTTTCCTCCCATTTTTGTATCGTCCGCAAATTTTGATATATTACACTTGGTTCCCTCCTCCAAATCATTTATATAAATTGTGAACAACTGGGGTCCCAGCACCGACCCTTGCGGAACCCCGCTAGTTACCGGTTGCCATCCCGAGTATGAACCATTTATCCCCACTCTCTGCTTCCTATTTGTTAGCCAATCCTCTACCCATGCTAATATATTACCCCCAATTCCATAATTTTTTATTTTTAGCAATAGTCTCTTATGTGGCACCTTGTCAAAAGCCTTTTGGAAGTCCAAGTATACCACATCCACCGGTTCCCCTTTATCCACCCGGGTTGTTACTTCCTCAAAGAATTCGAGCAAATTCGTTAAACAGGACTTCCCCTTCACAAAACCATGCTGGTTCTGTCCGATGAAGTCATGTTTATCCAAGTGCCCCGTTAGTGTTTCTTTAATAATTGTCTCTAACATTTTACCCACCACCGATGTTAGACTAACCGGTCTATAGTTACCCGCTTTCTGTTTACTTCCTTTTTTAAATATAGGTGTTACATTGGCCATTTTCCAATCCACTGGGACCGTTCCTGCCTCCAGGGAGTTTTGGAAAATTATCACCAATGCATCCACAATCCCCACCGCTATCTCCCTCAAGACCCTTGGATGTAATCCATCAGGCCCAGGGGATTTATCCTCCTTCAGTCTCATTAATTTCCCTAATACCACCTCCTTGGTGATCTTAATAGTATTTAGCTCCTCCATTCCTACCGCCCCCTGTTTATCCAACGTTGGAATATTTTTTGTGTCTTCTATGGTGAAGACTGATACAAAATACTCGTTTAATGCCTTTGCCATTTCCATGTTCCCCACCAACAACTCTCCAGTCTCACCCTCCAATGGACCAACGTTCACCTTAGCCACCCTTTTTCTTTTTATATAGCTATAAAAACTCTTACTATTAGTTTTTATGTTGTTTGCTAAATTCCTTTCATAGTCTATTTTCCCCGTCTTAATTAATCTCTTAGTTATTTTTTGCTGACCTTTAAATGCTTCCCAATCCTTTACTACGCTCTATTATATGGGATGACCATACAGTAGTCTGATAACAGTGGGAAGAAGCTGTTCCTGAATCCGTTGGTACGTACTTTCAAGCTTTTGTATCTTCTGCCTGATGGGTGAGGAGAGAAGAGGGAATGATCAAGGTGAAAATGATCTTAGATTATGCTGGATCCTTTTTCTGAGCCAGCGTGAAGTGTAGATTGAGTCAAGGGGGGGAAGATTGGTTTGTGTGATGGACTGGGCTGTATCCACAACTCTCTGCAATTTCTTGCGGTCTTGGGCAGAGTTGTTGCCAAACCAAGTTGTGATACATCCCAATGGGATGCTTTGCACAGTCTGAGGTTGTTGGTCGGTGTGGGCAAGTTCGGCCAAAGGGCCTGTTTCCACACTGTATGATTCTAAATGCTGTGTATCAGTTCCAACATGTCTTTTTCTCTCTCTACTGCCCTATTTTTTCCTCTATTTACACTCCTCCAGACTGCTCGGGTGTGGTTGGATTATATCCCCCTCTCTTAGACATCACTGACATCAATTGTGTCATCTGGGCAACCATGCTGAATGATAATATAGGTGATATATACACTATATAGGTGATATATACACTAACAATCTATATAGATTACCTATATAGATAATATAGGTGATATATACACTAACAATGGTGATGCTTATGGTTAACATTAACAGTCCCTATTACAAGTTTCTCGGTGTGAAAACCTTTCCTCTCAGATCACCTTTAAAACTCCTCTCTCTAACCTTAAACATATGCTCTCTTGTAATTGAAACCTCTACTATGGAAAATTAACAACATTGAAAAGACACTTGGATAGGTACATGGACAGGAAAGGTTTAGAGAGATATGGATTAAATGCAGGCAATTGCGACTAGTTTAGATGGGGCATCTTGGTTGGCATGGACGAGTTGAGCCAAAATCCGGAGTCCATGCTGTACGACTATGACTCTAAAAAGGTTCTGCGCCTCTCATAATTTTACATGCCTCTTATCAAGTCACCCCTCGGCTCCCTCGCTCCAAGGGAAAGCAAACCCAGCCCATTCAATCTCCCCTTTTAACTAAAGTTCTCCAATCCAAGCAACATCCTGGTGAATCTCTTCTGCACCCTCTCCAGCACAATCACAACTTCAAACCTAACCCTAACTCCATCCCCTAATAGTGATCCACAATCCCAATTAATAAACTATCTTTAATCCTAATTCTAACCAGTATATTTACTCACCTGATCGCCAAAATAGGTCAGACACATTTTCAAATAATTTTAAAACCGATCAAATGTATATATTGAATACCTTGGCACCCCTAACTATAACATTCCAATAGTGTTTTTTTTTTAAACTTCTAAAATTAGATGTAGACTGACCATTTGCAATGATGCTAAACACCATTAAGTGCAAGGTGTTATTGCTCAATATATGTGTAAAGGTGTTGCAAATGCATTTGCATTGCTCACACATTGAATCTGGTCATGGAAAATTACAGTTTTTCCAGAATGTTCTGGGTTTTCCTTTGAAGTCGCATGAGTCTTTGCATTGTCTGCAGTGGTACACGTAACACCAATCAGACAAAACAGAAGAAGTTTTCATCGATCAAATTACAGGCACAGAGGATGGGCTTGGAAAAATACAACTAACTCTGCCCGGCTCTTTAAAGCAAGATTGTTTATCCTCGGTTGACACGTAACCTCCTTTGCAAACTGCAGTTGCGATTGGGTTTGTTATTTGCTTGGCTGGCTGAAAAAGGGAGAGGTCAGTGGCACTTTAAGTGGGTAATCTCAAGTCTCCGCCCTCGCATGGAATTGCAGCCCGACTCTATATTAAGGAAGCCGCTAGGCGCGCTCAGCGGTGTTGGAGCTTAAACACGCAGACGACCAATCGCCGATATATTATTCTCTTCTCTTTTTCCTCTCTCTCTCTCTAAGAAAGAACAAAGGCCGATCCACAATCCACCGGGCAACAGCATCCAGCATCCAGCAAAATCCACCGGGCAACAGCATCCAGCATCCAGCAATCATCCACAACCAACCTGAGAGAACCGGTAACGTCGGGCTCCGAGGCGGGCGGGCGGGCGGGATGGAGGGTTTTCTTCAGCGGGGCTGATCATGAGAGGATCTCCAGGCCCTGGCTCTTTGTCAGGCGGACATCCCCTCCCCCCCCTCATCGTCGACGAAGATGGTTCCCGATCGTGTCCATTGTCCGACGCTGCCGGCCCGGGCCGCCGAGTGTGTTCGCCTCGGCCGCGGGGGTTTGGGGGCGAGGGGCGGCAGTTGGGGTTTGGGCGCGAGGGGCGGCCGCGCGGGGGGTTTGGGGGTTGGGCGCGAGGGGCGGCCGCGCGGGGGGTTTGGGGGTTGGGCGCGAGGGGCGGCCGCGCGGGGGGCGAGGGGCGGCAGTTGGGGGCGAGGGGCGGCAGTTGGGGTTTGGGGGCGAGGGGCGGCAGTTGGGGTTTGGGCGCGAGGGGCGGCCGCGCGGGGGGGTTTGGGCGGGAGGCTCGAGCTCTGGCCGTTCCTCGGCCGCCCGCCCCCCGCACGAGGCGAACCGGAGCAGAATTAGGCCACTCGGACCATCGAGTCTACTCCGCCATTCAACCAATGCTAGCCATCCAGCCTGATCCGCCGGTTGCTAAACACTTTAATTCTGCTTCCCCCATTCCCACACAGACATTTCTGTCATCGGTCTCCTCCATTGTCCGAGTGAGGCTAAACGCAAATTGGAGGAACGGCATCTCATTTGATTTCTCTCACCAGGTATCCCCTATCTCGATCCCTCACGTCGTTTTCACTTAACAAACAACTAACAATGGCCCGTTTCCTCATTCGTCGTTAATGTTCTGCATATCTTTAATTCATTGTTCTTTTATCTCTCTACATTATCGTCTATATCTCTCGTTTCCCTTATCCCTATCTAGTCTGAAGAAAGGTCTCGACTCAAAACGTCACCCATTCCTTCTCTCCAGTGATGCTGCCTGGGTTACTCCAGCTTTTTGTGTCTACCTTTGGTTTAAACCAGCATCTGCAGTTCCTTCTCACACGTTCAATCAATACGATCCCTCTCAATCCCATTCCCCTGCCTTCTCTGCATAATCCCTAACACCTGTACTAATCAAGAATCTATCTATCTCTGCCTTGAAAATCATTGACGGTCTCCACAACCTTTTGTGGCGATCAATTCCACAGATTCACCACCCTCTGACTAAATAAATTTCAAGGAAACATAATAACATTGAAAATAGACTATCTGCTACATGGATAGGAAAGGGACTCAACATGGATAGAGAAGGAAGGGTCCTGACCCCAAAGGTCATCTGTCCCAATCTCCTCCACACATGCTGTGCAACATGCTGAGCTGTTCCAGTGCTTTGTATCCTTTTTTTGTTATGTAAACCAGTATCTGCAGGTATAAGAGTCGGACAACGTGAAAAACAACCCCTTTGGCTCTTCACTAATCCCACCTTCCTGCGTTTGGCCCATATCCTTTTAAACCTGTCCTATCTATGGCCCTGTCTAAATGTTTCTTAAACATTGCAGTAGTCCTTGCCTCAACTACCTGTATTGGCAGCTCGTTCCATACACCCTATGTGTAAAATAAAGTTATCCCTCGGGTTCCTATTATCTTTCTTCCCCCCCCCCCTCACCTTAAACAGTCTTCTGGTTCTCTATTTCCCTCGTCACTTGCACAAATGCCGTTACCTGATCTATTCCTTTCATGATTTTGTGCACAGTTACTTGTGTCTCCATTCTCCAACACTTTGTTAATTGCTCAGAGTTTCAATAAAAACGTCTTTTTTTCCTCGAGTGCTTGAATTGGAGCTTTCAAAACATCAAGGGAATAAAGGAATTAGCAAAGATGTATTAGCAGTAGAATGTTAACATACGGTTAAATGATTGCAGTAATTTTTATAAAGAGTTTTGCTTCTTCCCCAAATGTTTGGTATTGGTCGGGACTATTTACCCATTAACTCGTGGATGGATATAGCACCATCAATTTAAAAACACTGCCACAGTTTGTACACCAAACAATCTATTAGCTTTGCTTTACAACAATTGGAGATCTGAAATGCTGTGAATTCTCCCAATGTTTTGATCACTTAGTTCGGAATCTTATAATGATCTTTGACTGAATGCTCCCAGTGTTATTTTGTGAATACCCCCAATGTTTTGATCGCTTAGTTCGGAATCTTATAATGATCTTTGACTGGGATGGTCTACAGTGGAAACAAAATTTGCTCAGTTTCAATAAAAACATCTTTTTTTCCTCGAGTGCTAGAATTGGAGCTTTCAAAACATCAAGGGAATAAAGGAATTAGCAAAGATGTATTAGCAGTAGAATGTTAACATACGGTTAAATGATTGCAGTAATTTCTATAAAGAGTTTTGCTTCTTCCCCAAATGTTTGGTATTGGTCGGGACTATTTACCCATTAACTCATGGATGGATATAGCACCATCAATTTAAAAGTAGTCATGTAGTTTGCATGATCTTCTTCTTGCGTATGGCGTGCACAGCCTAAAGTTGTAGGACAACTTATTCTATTTGATCTTATTTGACCTGGTTGATAGCATTAGTCAAACCACGTGAAGGTTGGTAAGATGAGCACCATGTCAATTTCTTGGTTCTTTGGGTAACTACACATTTGAGCAAAGATTTTATGTGAGATATAACTAAAGAACTGGTAATTAATATATAAATCACTTGATTGGTTACTAGCCCACAGAAATCCGGAATAACGAAATGCAGAATAATAGAGGAAAAACTAGATAATCTCTTAAACTATTGTAGTGCATTTCCATAAATTACATAAGGATCATTATTGGTGCCTTCTTTATAGCTTTACAATTTTGGCTTTTTATCACTATTCTCCTTGCAGATCAGAAATACTTTTAAATACAAACCACAAGAAATAAGAAATGAACAACATTTTTAAGCATGGGATTGTTGTGGCAAAGGAGGTTGTGTAATCTATTTACCCTCTTCTGCCATTTAGAGAGGGATCCTCTCAATCCTGGTCCTTGATGCATTCCTTGTAGCCATAGAAACTATATTTGGTAGTTATCACATTCCCTTTGGAAAAAAATAGGGGCTACTTCCGCCATCCTTTCATGCAGCTTCTAGGATCAGCAGGTTGGTAGTCTGTGCCGAGCCAATATTTTAGAATGGGTTTCTCATTGCATAGTTATTAAATTAAATCTGGGGGGGGGGGGGGGAAGACAAAATGCAGGAATAACTCAGTGCGTCAGGCAGCTTCTCTAGAGGACATGAATAGGTGAGGTTTTGGGTTGGGTGACCTCTTTGTGTGACCTGCTGAGCTTCTCCAGCACTTTGTTTATTTTATAAACCAGCATCAGCAGTTCCTTGTGTCTAAAATTAAATCTGATTTTTAAAAAGTGCCTGGTGTGGAGACATACCTCCAGGAATGAAAGCGCAGAAAAAATGATCTATGGTCTGAACTGATCATGAGGAAAATGGCAGGTCTGGAAAACATTTTATTTATTTATTTATTTCCAAGTCTTGCAGGAAAACCCTAAGGCTTTTTTCCCCAGACGGTAGGTTGATGACTTGCTCGCATTACTTCTAGCCAGTTGCTTCCTGTAGGAGTAATCTCCTTTTAAGCTCTAAATCTGGAGCTTTTCATCAGCAATGGCTAATATCAGGGACTTGCATGCTCGCATGAACTTGGGGCTCGTTCATTTAATGTAAATCTGGGGGGTTTCTACTCTTCGTGACAGGACACCACTACCTGGCTTCCTGTTTAGCATGAAAGTGGTTGCTGTACTTTTTTAGAGATGTTTGTAATAATTATTTTTTTAAATGATCAGGTTCCAGCTTTAACTTTGAGTTGATAAAATGGTTGCTGTTAAATTATTTTTCGTTATTTTGTTTTTGCCAAACCATCTTTGACTTGCAAATTCCTTTTAAAGGAACATTTCCAATTGAGGATGGCGGAAAAGTTTATCGTTGACAGCCCAGATGTGACTTACACCAAAGATTACATTGAGGCAGAGTATCCCTATCAGACCACACAAGTCCACGAAGAGAATGGATCAATTAAGGTAAGGCATCTGTTTCTGACTGTAGTTGCTGGTCAAATGGATTGTCAACAAGGTGAGTATTGTGGTGCCATCTTAGACTATGTTTACACAAGATTTGATTAATAACAAGTTGCTGGAGTTAGACCAGATTCCCATCCTGAGCAGGACTCATTTCTGGAGTTTTTTTAGAGCTACATTCCATTGTGTACACAAGTCTAGCTGCAATAGATATGTATAAGATGTGGGTCTGAAGGAATCTATGATAAAATAATAAATTATTGCGTCAGTTTTTTTATTCAAAGATCATATTTCATACTTTTCGTTTTTGTAAAAATGTTCTCTTTTTTTCTCTTTTGACTCATTCCTTGACCCAAAAGGAAACCACTTCAGCTCACTCAAGAGTTGGGGATTTATGTGTTGTATTTGCCTTCCCATTCCAAGCACCCTAATGGGGGCTTTTTTTTTTTAACCTACCGGTCATATCTTGCTGGAAAAAAACCAATCTATTAATTCTAAGGTACACAAAAATGCTGGAGAAACTCAGTGGGTGCAGCAGCATCTATGGAGCGAAGGAAATAGGTGACGTTTCGGGCCGAAACCCTTCTTCAGACCTATTAATTCTAATGCTTTTGGTATTGGAATTGGTTTTGCTGGATAAACAAACAGCAACGATTGGAAGGAGTGGTGAGAGACTAAGGTAGGAGTGGCTAGTTGAAGATATTTTTCAAATTATTTTTGGAAAATAATCAATGAAGCAATTTTCTTTTTGAAGAATGAATTTGGGTTACAAATGTATAATTAGTCTTGTGATTGGAGCATTTTGGCTCTTCACATGGTTTCTTCACGACATACAAAGAGCATTTGATTCAATGAGTATATTCCCTCTCTGAATAATCCCATCCATATCCTGCCAATTCATTCTCGCTCATATTATTCCGCTTCATCAGCGATAATTTACCATAGCCAATTAACATGCCAAATATCACATCTTGGTATGGGATGAAACTGAAAATTCCATGTAATGGCAAGAGGTTTGCAAACTCCAAACATTCAGCAGCCGAAGTCAGGAACAAGCACCAGGTCACTTGAGCTGTGAGGCAGCAGCTCAACTGCGACTTTTTTTAGATCGGAGGGAAAGAAAATTGGTTGGAGTTTCTGTTGATTCTTTTTTTTTAAATTTCCTCCTTTTTCCCTGCCCCCAATTACTTGTACTGGATGCTGGATGAAAATGTTCTCTCGAATGAATATCCAGACTGCTTCTTACTGAGTTTTCACATTAATAATGATCACTTGGACAAAACACTAAAAACCTATGGCACTTCTTGAACTACTTCCTGTCAAGATTAGGGCAAAGGCTGATACACGGTAGAAGGTGTTTGTGCATATTTAGCAAAGTAATATTTATCTTGACTATATGTGTATATATACGGATGGAAAAGTTACCCATTGACTGGATAAGGGATGGGGTGCCATATGTTAAAACAGCAAACCCTTGTTATAATGGATTTCCAGTACAGTGGAGGGATCTGCCGACACCAGCCTCCCTCCCCTGTTGCCAGCTATAGCCTCTTTCTGTTGGCCATCACTTTGTCCACTTCGCCTCTTTGTTCCCTCTTCCATCTCCTCCTTTTCCTGTAGTTTTGTCCACTCTGTTGCTTGCTCTTCCACTGCCGCCTCCTTCCCATGCCTTGTCCCCTCGGCTTCTTCCCCCCTCCCCGACAATGACTACGGGGGAGCAGACAAAGTGATGGGTGAGAGTGAAGGGAGCCCCACAGTGACAGTAGTGGCAGCCTGAAGAAAGCTAGTCCTGCTGGGGTTTACAACTTGAGCCTTGTTAAACTGGTGACGAAAGACTCGCTGGTGCAAACGAGAGGCGTTGGCGCCTAGTTTTAAGGTAAAATTACACAAAGTGCTTGAATAACTCAGCACGGACGGCAATAACGGATGCCCCCCCCACCCCCATGGCCTGTTATAACAAGGGTTTACTTTACAATATTTTGTTTCGAACTGGATACCAATTTGAAAATGACATCTTAAAACTAAAACAATACTAAGAATGTGATGTGCCTATTGTCTGTTTGTTTTTATGACTGACAATGCTGATACTAGTTTGAGGATCAGATACACTTTTCTTTTTCAGTGTGATCTCAAGTGGAAGAAATAATGGAAAACCAGTGTGTTGCTGGGTGAAGGTGTTAAACCTTCCTCTGTTGGAGATTTGAATTTACAGCATGCTGTTTTGGAGCAGAATTCTCCAAGCAAAGGATGAGACCATTTGGCCCATTGAGCCTATGTTGGATCTTTGAAAGTTACCCAACTTCCCAGCTGTTTCCTTACAGCCTTGGTTCATCAACGCATGTTGCTTACCTCAGGAGAAAATTTGACATCAAAGAGTAGAAATGAATTTCTAATTATTTGAAGTACTAATTGCTGTGATGATCAGGACCATTACAATTTGGGTCCTTTCCCACTTCACTTTCACAGCAGTAACAACCTTCATTTATATACCCGTGGCCCACAATTTACAGCCTTCTTCATCCATGAAGACTAGCTAGCTATAAGATTAACTATCACTTGTCGATCATAGTGTTTTAAAAGTTCTCCTTCCCATTCTGCAATCCACCCAGATGGAAGCTACCTCGCCATTAACCAGTCTGTACATTTTCAAAACTTGATCTTTAGTCTTGCAGCAAATCAACAATATAATGCCTGGTTAGTTCAATAATTAAACTATAATGAAAATTCAAGTCCTCTATGTTAAAAATGTGTTTAAATATCTTTAACTGATCCTTTAGAGTGTACCAAGGATGTTTTGGTTTATTTTGTTTGTACAACACCGGAATAACATTCATGAAATTGCTCGTTACTTCAGAACAGCTTGTTTTCTGAATGTACAGATCATAGAGGTTCTCTCATTCACAGTAAGCATGTCATTAATTGCTTTGGAATGACCTCTTGGATGTATTTTGGTTTTGATGATTATCACTTGCTTGTTTGATGCAGAA
This sequence comes from Amblyraja radiata, assembly GCF_010909765.2. Taxonomy (NCBI): domain Eukaryota; kingdom Metazoa; phylum Chordata; class Chondrichthyes; order Rajiformes; family Rajidae; genus Amblyraja; species Amblyraja radiata. The sequence goes on along the minus strand of NC_045984.1, from coordinate 29,023,924 downwards.
CACTAAAATATAGTGCATCAATGGGCATATGTGTAATACTTCAGATCTACTGAAGTTATGTACAGTCATAGAGTGATACAGTGTGGAAACAGGCCCTTCGGCCCAACTCGCCCACACCGGCCAACAATGTCCCAGCTACACCAGTCCCACTTGCCTGGTCCATATCCCTCCAAACCTGTCCTATCCATGTACCTGTCTAACTGTTTCTTAAACAATGGGATAATCCCAGCCTCAACTACCTCCTCTGGCAGCTTGTTCCATGCACCCCACCACCCTTTGAATGAAAAAGTGACCTCCTAAATTCTTATTAAATCTTTTCCCCTTCACCTTGAACCTATGTCCTCTGGTCCACTATTCCCATACTATGGGCATAAGACTCTGTGCATCTACCCAATCTATTCCTCTCATGATTTTGTATATCTCTATAAGATCTCCCCTCATCCTCCTGCACTCCATGGAATAGAGACTCTGCCTACTCAACCTCTCCCTATAGCTCACACCCTCTAGTCCTGGCAACATCTTTGAAAATCTTTTCTGAACCCTTTCAAGCTTGACAATATCTTTCCTATAACATGGTGCCCAGAACAGAACACAATATTCTAAATGCGGTCTCACCAATGTCTTGTATAACTGCAACATGAACTCCCAACTTCTATCATCAATACTCTTGACTGATGAAGGTCAAAGTTCTGAAAGCTTTTTTGACCACCTTATCTACCTGTGACTCGACCTTCAAGGAACCATGTACCTGTACTCCTAGATCCCTCTGCTCTACAACACTACCCAGAGACCTACTATGTACTGTGAAGGCCCTGCCATTGTTTGATGTCCCAAAATACAACACCTCACACTTCTCTGTATTAAATTCCATCAACTATTCCTCCGTTCACCTGGCCAATCGATCCAGATCCTGCTACAATCGTTCACAACCATCTTCACTATCTGCAAAACCACTAACTTTTGTATCACCAGCAAATTTGCTAATCTTGCCCAGTATATTCTCATCCAACTCATTGATGTGGATGACAAACAGTAACGGGCCCAGCACCGAACCCCAAGGCACACCACTAGTCACAGGCATCCAGTCTGAGAAGCAATCTTCCACCATTACCCTCTGCTTCCTTCCATGGAACCAATTTGCTAACCATTCAACTATCTCTACTTGGATCCCATGCGATCTAACCTTACAGAGCAGCCTACCATGCGGAACCTTGTCGAAGTCCATGTACACAACATCTCCTTGACTGAAGTCCATGTATACAACATCTACAGCTCTGATCTCATCAACCATTTTGGTCACGTCTTCAAAAAATCAATCAGATTTGTGAAACACGACCTCCCACGTACAAAACCATGCTACTACAACAATGGCTTAGGGCTACTACAACCTTATTTGACCTGCAGCTGTCTGCAATCTCCCAGGACATTTTTTTTTCTTCTTTCCTGTTGACTATTCGGGGGTCTGTAGTACATCCCCAACAAGGTGATCGTCACTTTCCTGTTTCTCAGCTCCACCCATATAGCCTCACAAGCCAAACTGTCCATAATGTCACCTCTGAACACAACCGTGACATCCTCCTTAACCAACAATACAAACCCCCTCCCCCTCTTTTTCCCTCACCCCTGAAGCTCCTGTATCCCGGGACATTGAGCTGCCAGTCCTGCCCCTCCCTTAACCAGGTTTCAGTCATGGCCACAACGTCCCAGTCGCTCAAACCTATCCATGCCCTAAGCTCATCTGCCTTGCCCGTCAGGCCCCTTGTATTAAAATACATGGTTTAAACTAACCCTCCTTCCTCGCTCTTTGCCTTTCACCTGCCTATTCTGTCCACTAACTTTTCCCACACCACCCTCCATACCAACTTCTAGTCTCTCACGTGCCTCTGTCCTACATGAGATCCCACACCCTGCCAATCTAGTTTAAACCTCCCCGTGTAGCATTAGCAAACCTTCCCGCCAGGATGTTGGCCCCCCTCGAGTTTAGGTGCAACCTGTCCCTTATCCAGAAATCTGAATCCCTGCCCCCTCCACCAACTCCTCAGCCACACATTCATTTCCCCAATCTTCCTATTCTTACCTTCACTAGCACGAGGTACTGGAAGCAATCCTGAGAATCACTACCCTGCAGGTCCTGCTTTTCATTCTTCTGCCCAATTCTGTAAATTCTTGTTGCAGAACCTCCTTCCTCTTCCGATCTATATCATTTGTGCCAACATGCACACCAACCTCCAGCTGCTCCCCCTCACTCTTGATGCTGTGCAGCGGCTCCAAGACATCCTGGACCCCGGCACCAGGGAGGCAACACACCATCCTTGAGTCCCGCCTGCTGCCGCAGAATCTCCTATCCGCACCTCTGACGATGGAGACTACCACCACTATGGCTCTGCCTGACGTTACTCTTCCCTGTTGAGCCTCAGCTGGGTTGGAATCACAGCCCTGGCTACCACTCAATCATGTTGTGTCATCCTCTCCCAAGAGGGTGTTCCTGTTTTCAGTAGGTACAGCCACCGGGCCTCCTGCACTCCACGTTTACTCCTCTTTCTCACAGTCACCCACTTTTGCTCTTCCTGCATCCTTGGTGTGACAACTTCACTGTAGGTCTTGTCCAGGAAACTTTCATTTTCCCGGATGGCCCTGAGGTCATCCAATTGCTGCTCCAGTTCCCCAACATGTTTATTCAGGAGCTGCATCAGGACACAATTTCTGCAGGTGTAGTTTCCAGGCGCACCAGCAGTGCCCCTGACTTCCCACATCCTGCAGGAAACACACTGTACCAACTTGCCTGCCATTTCTTCAGTGGACAAGAAAATCACAAATTTCGAATCGAGTGCCTCGGCCTCCTCGCCGAAGACTTGTGCGAAGGACTCACACTTTACTCACCAAGGCACTTCACCTCAACAAGGCCGCTCCGCTACAGCTGCATTTCTTTATCTGTTACCTAATCAACTACTTTAGGGCTAATTTGTAAATTACTCGAACCTGGGTCTTTGGTGCTATTTTTAAATCTTCTTTCCCTCTGACTCACCTACTGCTCTTGGCTAGCTGGCTGCTGCTTCTCTCCGACCTTCACGGTAAATTGCTTTCCTCCGAGAAGCTAATTCCTTCCAACTTGAAGAGATAAAGCAATGATATCTATCTGTTCAGCTCTCGGGTGGATTAAAATGTTCCCATGGCGCTGTTTTGAAGAAGAGCAGGGAAATTTATCCTGGTATCCAGGTCAATATTTATCTCTCAACAATTGCCCTTTTGTAAAAATGTAACTGGTCATTATTGTGTGTGTTGGGCACTTGTTGTGTTAACTATTACATTGTCAGATACATTTGAAGAACTTCATTGGTTATAATGCGCTGTGGGATGAGATCATGAAAGATGCCATACAAGAGTAAATCTTTTGTTTATTCCTAGACATAAATTTAAATGAAATTAATTCCCATTATATTGGCCAATCTTGTAAAACCATAATGTGGCTACCTTTATATTCGTTAAAAGATGAACACTGCTTCTTCTGTACAAGGTTACTTGGGTTTACTAGAATGTTGCCTGGGTTTCAGCAACTAAGTTACAGAGAAAGGTTGAACAAGTTAGGGCTTTATTCTTTGGAGCGCAGAAGGTTAAGGGGGGACTTGATAGAGGTTTTTAAAATGATGAGAGGGATAGACAGAGTTGACGTGGAAAAGCTTTTCCCACTGAGAGTAGGGAAGATTCAAACAAGGGGGCATGACTTGAGAATTAAGGGACTGAAGTTTAGGGGTAACATGAGGGGGAACTTCTTTACTCAGAGAGTGGTAGCTGTGTGGAATGAGCTTCCAGTGAAGGTGGTGGAGGCAGGTTCGTTTTTATCATTTAAAAATAAATTGGATAGTTATATGGATGGGAAAGGAATGGAGGGTTATGGTCTGAGCGCAGGTATATGGGACATGGGGAGATTATGTGTTCGGCACGGACTAGAAGGGTCGAGATGGCCTGTTTCCGTGCTGTAATTGTTATATGGTTACAATTAGATACAAGCCATTCTTTCAGTAATCTGAATTTTGGACCCATTCAAAACAGAAAATGACCAGCCGTGAACAGTCATTTGAGGAGCACCTTGGATGTTTTTACACCAGGTTTCTTCTGCATAATGGTCTGCCAACCAAATATGGTTGTTCTATTTTCCTGTTATAGTTGGCTGCTTCTAACTTATTAAGCACCTGTCCTGTTGTGGTTAATGCTGCTTGTGACATTTCTAGGTAGCCGTTCGATCCCGAACATTAAGGTGACAGGATCATAAATCGTGTCTGACTATGTTTTGGTAGCGATGGGTGAGATTTTTTGCAATATTTCTAGTTTTAAGCATTATTAGGAGGGAGCCTTCAATAAGAACATTTCAATAATCATCTGTTGAATGCACATTATTAGAGATGTATTATGCGATTCTGTTGGCAAGTCAAATGTGGGTAATGTTGGTTGGGCTTGATAAGGACTCAATTTGATCAGATAGTTTTTTTGTGGGTTTCACTGATGTGAATGTATGTAATTTTACTTGGGATTGTTAGATTCTTCACTTCCTCTCTCTTCAAGTGTGCAAATTATAATTATTTTCACATAATCGTGAGATGTTATTTTATGGCTCCTTTTTTGTCCTTTCGATCTACTTTATAGTAACATTACTTGGTTTCATAAACGGCTCTTTACTGTGTGTAACCTTGGCCTGGGCTTCCCTCCTACCTCGTTCCGATTGAATACAATACTACCTGGGATTTCTTGATGCCATCTTAGTGTTGTATGTATCTTCATCTAAGGCCATATTTTTATTCCTGCTTATTAAGGCAGGTAATGGGGAAAGCGTTCACCTAGCTGCTACATCAACTTCGTGCCTTATAGAGTTGATCATATCTCCAGCAGGGGTAAATGCTAACTCAGAACTCCATTATCAAGGCCTGACAAGCCTCTAATACTCCCCTTGAGGTAAATTGTGATTTTAGACTTTGTTTTTAAAAAAAAATGTGTTTGTGTTGTGCTCTAATTAGGTGAAGCCATGTTCAACCAAATTCACCTTCCGCACGGAGAGAAAGGTGCCGAAACTCGGTGTAATGCTAGTTGGATGGGGTGGCAATAATGGAACCACAGTTACTGCAGCAGTTCTGGCCAACCAGTTGGGACTTCACTGGATGACCAAAACAGGAAAGAAGGTTAGTCTCGCAACACTTGACCTTGCTGAATTGCTCTTCCAGGACTTCAAATAGAATTTAAAAGGATAGGAACATTTGAGAGACACCTTTTGTGTCTTCATGTTTCAAACAAGCTGTATGTCCTGAAAAGCTAATCTTGCAGATTAGTGTTCTTGAGTACATTCTGAACCTTTTCCCATATTGCCATGTGAAACAGCCATTGTAAACATAACCAATTCTCAATCATTTGTTCACAATTTCAGATGGATCTGCTAAAACATGATAGTGGTATTCCTAAGAAACCTCATTCTAGAAAATCATGTTATAAAAACATTTTGTCAAATGTTTGGGGGAAAAGTGAAATTGGACAAGTGTAGACACAAAATGCTGGAGTAACTCAGCGGGGACAGGCAGCATCCCTGGAGAGAAGGAATGGGTGACGTTTCGGGTCAAGATTCTGAAGAAGGGTCTCAACCCGAAACGTCACCCATTCCTCCTCTCCAGAGATGCTGCCTGTCCAACTGAGTTACTCCAGCATTTTGTGTCTACCGTCGATTTAAACCAGCTTCTGCAGTTCTTTCTTACACATTTACACAAGAAAGTGTCAGACTCCAATAACAATGTTTTTTGTTTTTTTTCCTTAAGATTTATTTCAAGTTCTTTTTAATAGCCTTGTTTTATTTTTGTTAATGCAAGCTAAAATATTGTACGTTGCATTGTTTAACAGAGTATTATTGTACTGAGCCTATTTCCTCCACAATCCTATACCACATCAATTCTTTGTTTAGGACTATTAGTGTGAAATACCATGTTTCCTTTGGAGCATTGATTTCATTGTGAGATATGGATAAGGGACATTTTTATTTTTTAATTTATTTTTTGCTACGTGTCCCTCCCTCACGGGAAGTTTGTACGTAGCTGTACTGTATGTAAATTCTATTATTAGTTCATAGAACGCATCTCAGTATACTAAGCCTGAGTTATCTTGCGTTAAAGAGATGTTTATGAAAATATATTACTTTGAGCTTGATGTTTTAATTCCAATTTTATCTTTTGTCTCTGCACCCCTTTTTCAATATATCTTATGCTCCCCAATAACAACAACAAACAGGTTGCAAACTACTATGGATCCTTGTTTCAAGCCTCAACGGTATGTCTCGGTGTTGGTTCTGCTGGTGACCTCTACATTCCTTTCAAGGACCTGCTGCCCACCGTGGATCCAAATGACATTGTTTTTGACGGTATGTATCATGCTACCACCTTGGGGTAACAATTGTATGATTGGCTGTATGAGAGTCATGGTGTGCTCATACGTGATAGGAGCAGAGTTGGACCATCATGTCTACTCCGCCATTCAATCATGGCTGATCTATCTCTCCCTCCAAACAAATTCTCCTGCCTTCTCCCCATAACCTCTGACATCTGTACTAATCAAGAATCTATGTATCTCTGCCTTAACTATATCCACTGACTTGGCCTCCACAGTGTTCTGTGGCAAAGAATTCCACAGGTAGACAAAAATGCTGGAGAAACTCAGCGGATGCGGCAGAATCTATGGAGCGAAGGAAATAGGCAACTTTTCGGGCCGAAACCCTTCTTCAGAATTCCACAGATTGACCAGTGATGTATTAGAATGGTAATTTTTGCCCTGCAGTACATAAGTGTGGGCATTGGGCTGACTCAGGACTTGGATATAGATTTGATCTTGATTGGGCGGCCACAGTGATTCAGCGGTAGAGTTGTTGCCTTACAGTGCTTGCAGCGCTGGAGACCCGTGTTCGATCTCGACTACAGGTGCTGTCTGTACGGAGTTTTACGTTCTCCCTGTGATCGTGTGGGTTTTCTCCGAGGTCTACGGTTTCCCCCCACACTCCAAAGACATACTGTCATGTAGGTAAATTGGCTTGGTATAAAGTGTAAATTTTTCTAGTGTGTGTGTAGGATAGTGTTAATGTGCAGGGATCGCTGGTCGGAGCACCAAAGGGCCTGTTTCTGCCATGTATCTCTAAACTAAGATTACAACAAACAGTGTTGTGGACTGAACCCTTCAGGCTCTGTGATCCCTACATCTGAGTGTATAGATTTTTTTTTTAAGTTTTAAAGAATGCTGTCTTTCAGTGTCCTGAGCAGCATTTGTCCCAACACCATATCAAGCAGGTGAACTAGAATTGTTATATGTGTGAATCAACTGAATCAGTTTATGTAAGTGCGATGCACCAGGTTTATTTGCTCTGAAGAGATTGGTGGTCTGGAGATGTGAAAGGTGCTTTATGGGTGCAAATGGTACAATGTTTGAAATGTTATTTTCCAGGCTGGGATATTTCCTCTCTGGATCTGTGTGATGCAATGGAGAGAGCTCAAGTCCTGGACTGGCAACTGCAAGAACAGCTGAAGCCTTACATGAAGAAGTTCCAGCCTCGACCTTCTATTTACTTTCCAGAATTCATTGCTGCTAATCAGGGTTCCCGGGCTGATAATGTGTTCCATGGTTCCAAAAAGGAGCAGGTACAGAAATATTTGCAGCTGATTAAGATACAAGATGCATTTATTTGTCACATGTGCCAGTTGGCACAGTGAAATGTAATCACCATACAGCCATACAATAAAAATAAATAACGCAACACACGATAGAGTTCAACATAAAACATCCCCACACAGCAGAATCAAAGTTTCCCACTGAGGGAAGGCACCAAAGTCAGTCATCTTCCTCTAATGTTCACCCGTGGTCGGGGCTCTCCCGAGCCCTCCGCAGTTGCCGCTACGGGCGGCCCTCGGCAAAGGGCCCCAGGACTCCGCGGTGACGGTTAGCGCCGCCCGCGTTGGAAGCTCTCCCAAACCGCAGCTCCACGAGACATTATGAGACATGATAGGAAGTCATACTCTCTATGACAATTTTGTGCAGGACAAGCAGAGTTGGGTGTCACTGCCAGAGTTACATATATTCAGGTGCCAGTGGCTGAAGCAGCTTTACCCACTTTCTTTCCAGTGACCAAACAGCTCTGATAGCTAAAGACTGTTCATTCAGATGAGATTGTCCTTTCATGAAAAAACTGGGAAAAGAACACATGAACTGGTGACAAGAGAAACGAGGTTGCCCATATCCCAGATGAAAACGGCTGTTGCTGGGATGGTAGAGGAAATTAAATGTAGAATTATGATTCTTAGTTATTGTTTTTTTGTTTTTTGTTTGGCCGTACAATGCCTCAATAGAATTGTAATTTCTTTCCACAGCTAGATCAAATTAGAAAAGATATCAGGGACTTCAAGACAAAGAGTGGTGTTAACAAAGTAATTGTTCTGTGGACAGCAAATACTGAGTGCTTCTGTGATGTCAGTCGTGGAGTCAATGACACTGCAGGAAATCTCATGAAGACAATTGAGGTAAACACGTAAAAACTAGAATAACAATAGACTTTCAAAACTAGATAACTGAATAGATTTAAACTTTCAAAACTAGAATGAATATACTTGGCATGTTTTCCAGCAAATAGAATTTTTTTTTGTTCACGATTTAGTCGTACAAAAATGTGTTGGGAATGCTCAGTAAGACAGGTATAATCTGTAGAAAGAGAAACCAGGGTTAATATTTTAAGTTGAAGATTTTGTTAGAATAGATTCCTTGCCATGTGGCTGTAAGCCGAGTGTGTCTGAATGTATGCAGTGCTAATTGTAATTTTGTCATTTCCTCTTTCTTTACAGTGTGGAGGTGAGATATCTCCATCATCTATGTTTGCTGTGGCCAGCATTTTGGAAGGCTGTGCCTACATCAATGGCTCTCCACAGAACACTTTTGTGCCTGGAGTCATTGATCTTGCTGTCAAACACAAGGTGTTTATTGCAGGGGATGACTTCAAATCTGGCCAGACGAAAATCAAATCTGTCCTGGTGGACTTTCTTGTCAGTGCTGGGCTAAAGGTGAGAAGCTCTATAGTGTTCCAGCTTCCTGATAAGTGCTCCATAGTCTCTTGATTCCTACAATATTGCAAGAATATAAATTTATTTTATTTTTTATAACGAGGAACTGCACATGCAGAATAGATCGGGTAGAGTCTCTTGCCCAGAGTAGGGGAATCAAGTACCAGAGGACATAGGTTTAAGGTGAGGTGGGGAAAGATTTAGTAGGAACCTGAGGGGTACACAAAGGGTGGTAGTTGTATGGAACAAGCTGCCGGACGGGGTAGGTAGTTGAGGCAGGGATTATTGCAACATTTACAAAATATTTAGTTAGGACAGGTTTAGAGTGATATGGACTAAATGCAGGCAGGTGGAACTAATGTAGATGGGTCATATTAGTTGGTGTGGGCAAGTTAGGCCTAAGGGCCTGTTTCCATGCTGTATGACTCTTATGAATCACTAAGCTGGTTTACACCAAAGATAGACACATAATGCTGGAATAACTCGGCAGGTCAGGCAGCATCCCCGGAGAACATCCCACAGCCTGACAGTTCCTCCAGCATATTGTATCTAAATTTATATTCTTGCAATATTGTATCTTTGTTTCATTTGTACCTAGTTATCAGCTCTTAACGTACCAAAAGTTTCAAGTTAGAACTGAACGTGCTTTTTTGTGCCAGCTCAAGAACAATTGGCAATATGGCTTTTTTGTTTCTGTTCACTGCTTCTGCTGTGTACTGGTGAACTGACAATCAGTGACAACAGCGTATGTTTTGGTTGTGACGAATGGACAGTGATATGATCAGGAGTCAAAAGCAACATCACTTCTAAAACAAAAGAAGAGGCCCCGGGGGAAATAAATTGGCCTATTTGATGACTAATAATGGAGCTATAATTTGTTCTGGAATTCTGCCTGAGAAACAGAAACACAGGGTTCTAAGCTATGCTGTGTAATTGTATTATGTGTTTCTATGTTTAGAAAGATTTGAAAGCTATCCATGGCTGTCTTTATTTGTGGATCACCATATGAGGAATTTGGGCAGTCCATTGTGGAACTTTTAGCAACCTTCCTGTGTTCTGACAAAATTGGCTGACTAGCTCATTTTATACCTTTCCTCTTTCTCCTCCCTCCCCCCCCCGTAAAGTTTAATATGTAGACTAGTTGTATTAGCAATGGCTTGCTGGTTAAAATTACGTGGAACCTAGCCAGTTTAATCGTGCTAAGAACTTTGACTCTGGTTTCAACAATTGATTAGTACAGTACGAAGATTTATTTTCTGTGCAGACTAATATTGAGCATAAAAGCAGACTGGTGACTGGAAATATCAATGCTTTTTCCCCACAGACTGTCTCAATTGTTAGTTATAATCATTTGGGCAACAACGATGGAAAAAATCTTTCTGCTCCAGCGCAGTTTAGATCAAAGGAGATCTCAAAGAGCAATGTTGTAGATGACATGGTTCAATCCAATCCTATCCTATATAAACCAAATGAGAAGCCGGACCATTGTGTAAGTACCAGAAGAGCCTCTTGTTTTTCTCTCTCATTCATGTTATTTTTGATGCAAGTCGAGCAGTTTACCTGCTGCTGCTGAACTTAAGGAATGGAGGGCGGAATAATGGTGCAGCTAGAAGAGTTGATGCTCCAGTGATCTTGGTGGAAACTTGGAAGTGTAGTAGTATTGGTCTCTCTGTGACTACATAAGTTTCAATGGTTTCTTTATGTATATCAAGGTACAGTGAAATGCTACTTTTGCATACAGCTCAGCAAGACTATCACAATCTCCCTGTTAGTACAGAATGTACAGAACAGCCCACTGAGTTAACATTTTGCAGTCTTCCCCAGATTATAAGGTTTCCTGCCACATTCAAATGTTATGCAAGTTGCTGCCATTGTAAATTGCCCTCTGTCCATAGATGGGCAAGACTGTTGATGGGAATGTGGAGAGAATGGGTTAGAGGGAAAGATTTAGTGGGGAAATGAGGTTTCTCTGAGTTGGTAGGGTTGATTGGAAATTTCAACCTAGTCTCTAATAAAGCTGCAGGAGGGCAACTCCAGGTTTAACACATCGAGCTTGGCAGCTCTCTAACTTTTTTTTTTCCTTCCCAGCCTGGTGAAAAGATGTTTATGGGATTGATTTTAACGTGAAACTTGTGTAGACTAATTTTCTATTGGCACATCAATATTGAAATGTCTATACCTGGAATGATTTAACAGACTTCCAAGCTTGCTTGGAAACTTGAAATGAGCTGTAACTAATTGTCCTTTATTTTAATTTGTCTATCTGTGCCTCTTAGGTTGTAATTAAATATGTCCCATATGTTGGAGATAGCAAGCGTGCGATGGACGAGTATACATCTGAGATTATGATGGGTGGCACGAACACCATTGTCCTCCATAACACCTGTGAGGTTTGTCAAGTGGGGAATATTTGGGGTTTTGCGATGGGGGAAGAACAGATTTGTATTGACTGGTAGGAAAGAAAAATTAAATCTCCACTCCAAACTTCCTCAAATGTCTTTTTTTCCACAGTGTCTATTCCTTCTGCCAAGTCTATGCTTAGTCAGTTAACCTTTTAAAATCTACATTCTCCAGACATACACACCACACCTAGCTTTGTATCATTAGTGTATTTGTATTGACAGATCCCTACCCCAGGTTACAAATGCCTGACTTGTGGACAACCTGTACATATGAATGAACATTTGGTGGATCAGCAATTGGAATTTGCTGGCTGCTGTAGGCATCTGCCACCGTGTGGGAACTTGTTTTGCAGCAGTATCATTGCAACTTGCAGAGAAATCTGAGTTAAATACCCTGGTTTAACTACTCCTTGTTCTTGGCTTGGGTTTATTTGTATTTATTTGACTATATTGTTAGACAGCTACATTTCCAACTCAAACTGCTTGGGTTCGGAACAGTTCCTATTTGCAAATGGAACCCTTGTGAAAGCTGTGGAGGACCTGTGTTGCATCATGCCATTGATATACATGTGTGAAGAGATGCAGTCCATGCACCAATCCCTGCTGCGTCCTTCCGATCCCATCCTCTGTACCTAATGATCCTTGGTCCTACTGTTTTCTGCCTAACATATTGCCATGAGCATGTGGTGCCTTTATCCTAGGGCTACTGAAAGACTAAATACTGTAAATTTGCCCCTATCAAAAATGAGTTAAAACCTTATCTTGCATCCAGAAGGTTTGTCAAAAAACTGATTTCACTTTTGTAAATCGCATGTTGAGTCCACCCTGTTTTGTTATTTTCCCAGTGGCCTGTTGCCACTTACCAGATTCCAGCATTTTCCATGTTTTGAATGTCAGGCTGACTGTTCTGTAATTCCCCATTTTATTTCTTCATTCTTAATGCCTGCTGCCTTCTATAGAATACTGGAAGAAGTTAGTCAGTGCAACCACTCAGTGTATTACCACAAAGGTCATCAGCCCTGGTGAATTCTTGCTTTTCAATCCCTTTTATTTTAATTTTAAACCAATGCTAATTTCTTTATCATTCTCATGTACTCAACATTAGAGTACAGTTTTTATTTGAAACTAGCTATTTATGCATTTGTCATGACCTTTCTCTAATTTGGAGACCCATCTTGTGACTAAACATTTGATGTTCACAGAGTTATTGAATATATTATAAAATGGTCCTAATTTTGTCTTCAAACCTTTTTTTGATTAGGATTCTCTGCTCGCCAGTCCACTTATTCTGGATCTGGTAGTCCTGACTGAGCTCTGCCAAAGAATAACATTCCGAACTGAATCGGACACTGAATTCCAAACATTCCACAGTGTTCTCTCGATTCTCAGCTACCTCTGCAAGGCCCCATTGGTGCCAGGTGGAACTCCAGTTGTTAACTCTCTTTTCAAGCAAAGGATGTGCATTGAAAATATTTTGCGGTAAGTGCTCGGAATAAACTTAATTTTCACCGCAATGAAGCCTTTCACCTTTGGAAGATTTGGCAATAAAGGTAGATAAATGGGGCAGCAAGGCAGACCATGAGGAATGGGGCAGCAAGGCAGACCAGATTAGATTGGATAGCTAGTTTGGGAGGAAGAATACGAGTACGAATGACTGATCGTTGGGGGTGGGGTTGAGTTGGTAAGGAGTTTGTGATTGATCAGTAATGTGGATTTTTTTGATTTTTTTTTTTATAGAGCCTGTCTAGCTCTTCCTCCTCAGAACCACATGCTCCTGGAACACAAGATGCAAAGGAGTTTCATGAGTACACGGATAACTGATCACTCGGCAGCTCAGCCTGTACCTCACAAAACTGCAAAACTTGACAATATCCTCAACAAGAACCATGTCATAAATGGCTATACAAATGGTTATGCGAAATAACTTTATAGATGGTATTGAATTGCTGTCAGGTTACTCATGATGTGTTGGGCCTCTGTATTTTGAGTTCAACTATTACATCTGTATCTGATTACTATTTTAACACTTGGAAGATAAATTCTGTTACACTTGGCAGCATATGCCCTCATTGACTATACATATAATGTACTGCTTCTGCAGATTGTTAATTTTAAATGTATTCGGCCTATTTGTCGCTAGTTGTTGTTTTACACTCTAAAGATGTAATCAGATGTTTGGGATTCTAAAATAAATTCCTTCATCTTGGAGTATTTACTATGGATTTTTTTTTTAACCTAGTGTGTCTGAATAACATAGAGAGATTTGCTGCTATAAGAAGATAGTAAATCTATTAAGGGGATGCTCTTGTCTGTTTTATTATAATTTTGGCAAATGTTTTTTGCAAATATTCAGTCCGAAAGGAATTTGTGTCAAGAGCACAGTGCTGGAGTAACTCAGCGGGCCAGGTAACAACTCTGGAGGACATGGATAGGTGATGTTTAGTGTTGGGACCCTTCTTCAGTCTGGTGATGTTTTGGTGTTTAAGAAGGAACTGCAGATGCTGGAAAATCAAAGGTAGACAAAAATGCTGGAGAAACTCAGTGGGTGCAGCAGCATCTATGGAGCGAAGGAAATAGGCAACGTTTCGGGCTGAAACCCTTCTTCAGAATGTCTGAAGAAGGGTTTCAGCCCGAAACGTTGCCTATTTCCTTCGCTCCATAGATGCTGCTGCACCCGCTGAGTTTCTCCAGCATTTTTGTCTACCTGGTGATGTTTTGGGTCGGGAACCTTCTTCAGACTCTGGAATTTGTGGTTGGTTTTCTCTATTTCCTCCTTGCCGTTCCTAATCACAACTTTATATAACATTAAAAAGTTTCTTAAAGTTCAAACTTGTATTATTATATTGCCTCCTTTCAAGCCTTGGACCAATCATTTTTATGGTCATTTGCTTTGCTGCTGTGTTAATATTGCTGTGGTGGTCACATCTGATTACAAGCAATTGGGCTGTATGTTGTCGCACTTAATGGAAAATCTTGAGAGGCCAGCCTATCTGAAGAGTCACATCTTCCAAGCTCCAAATTATAGGCCCCGAGTGCACACTGCTAACTGGGCTTACTTTTAAAAACTTTTAAAAGCTTTTGCAGATCTCTAATATATCATTTTAACTAACTAAATTTACACTTCGAGAAAAATGTTTGAAGATTCAGGCACGTAAATCTGCCAGCCATTCTAACGTGCTCATTCATTAAACAAGAGTCTGAGTCTTCCATTTCTACACATTTTGCCCTTCATTCGATTTGCTCCTATTCCACGATTCCCTGGATCCAAAAAAGTAAATACCTTGGATATCCTCAATAAATGTTATTGGCTTGCATGACTGGCATGTTCCAAGCCCACAACCTCTACTACCTGCATTGACGAGAGCAAGACCTTCATTGGGACTTCATGTACCGATGTGAAGTAAAAATATAACACCTATCCTTCATTATTGAATGTAAATCCTGGACGTCTCTACCCAACAACACCAGGAATACTCTCAACAGAAGAACTAAAGCAGTTCAACAAAGCGACTGACTTCGGGTTATTTGGGAATGGATAATAAATATAATTATTTTTTTAATTAAAAAAATTAGGGTCATTATATTCCTCTCAGAATGTTATTTCTCCACCTTTCATTCTTGAATCTCAATGATTTTTTGCCTATCTCTGTCTCCATCCAATGGATCAGACCATTAAAGGTATATTGCATTGACTCCAGTCAATTGACTGCAGCTTTTCAACCCTCTGCAATAATATTCACTGATTTCCCACTCTTTAAAATGTTTTTTTGATTCTTCTTACGTAGATGAACGAATAACATGTTCCTACATTAAAAACTACCATATTCTTGCTCGCTTAACTTGTCTATGACCCTTCATTTTTCCTGTATAACACCAAAAAACTTGAATATGCCTTTATGTGGAAGTCATTTATTTAACAGTTAATGGCATAGTATCCTATTCCAATCTCTTTAGCACACTTATTAGCAGCTTGCCAATTTCAAAAATAACCTGTTATTCTTACCAACTTAATGTCAATCATATACTCCTAATAACCATATAACAACCATATAACAATTACAGCACGGAAACAGGCCATCTCGGCCCTACAAGTCCATGCCGAACAACTTTTTCCCCTTAGTCCCACCTGCCTGCACTCATACCATAACCCTCCATTTCCTTCTCATCCATATGCCTATCCAATTTATTTTTAAATGATAGGTTAATCCTTTAGTTAAGTTAATATTTCTTATCAAATACCTTATAAAATCCATATATATTTTGTCCATTGAATTTCCCCGTATCTCCATGGTAAGTTACAGTATATCCCCAATAGTGTGTTAGGTTTGTCCAACTCAATTTCCTTTTCATTAAAGTCATTTGTGACTGATCAGTCATGATTTGATTTGCCCAGCTTTATCATTAATAACTGATCCCAGTATTTTGCTGACAATGGATGTCAAGTTTTTTTAATTTTCTCCTTCCTTACCTCAATAACAATGTGCCATTCGCTGCAAGCACCATACCCGTAACATGTGGAATCAGTCTGAGATAGAGTACCTACCCCATAGAATTTCTATTTCTCGAAGAACTAAATTTATTGAAAACTACAAAGCATTCCATTACATATTGCCATTGATATCCATTGAATCTGATTTCTTAATCGATTTTAGCCACAGCCCCTCATACTTATACAGTTGATTTTACTTAAAATTACAGACCCCCATCTCAAATGCAGTTATGTCCCTCTTGAATGGAACACAAAATGTATTGTTATATTTCCCAAAGATAATCTCTGTTTATGAGATTACTGATTGCTAAATGAAACTGCATCATTATAGACAATAGGTGCAGGAGTAGGCCATTCAGCCCTTTGAGCCAGCACCGCCATTCACAATCAGTACTCCGTTCCTGCCTTCTCCCCATATCCCCTGACTATCTATCCCCTGAGCCCTATCTAGCTCTCTCTTGAAAGTATCCAGAGAACTGGCCTCACCGCCCTCTGAGGCAGAGAATTCCACAGACTCACAACTCTTTGTGAAAAAGTGTTTCCTCATCTCTGTTCTAAATGCCTTGCCCCTTATTCTTAAACTGTGGTCCCTGGTTCTGGACTCTCCCAACATCGGAAACATGTTTCCTGCCTCTAGTGTCCAAACCCTTAATAATCATATGTTTCAATAAGATATCCTCTCATCCTTCTAAATTCCAGAGTATACAAGCCCAGCCGCCTCAGCATATGACAGTCCTGCCATCCCGGGAATTAACCTTGTGAACCTACGCTGCACTCCCTCAATAGCAAGAATGTCCTTCCTCAAATTAGTGGACCTAAACTGCACACAATACTCCAGGTGTGGTCTCACTAGGGCCCTGTACAACTGCAGAAGGACCTCTTTGCTCCTATACCCAACTCCTCTTGTTATGAAGGCCAACATGCCATTCGCTTTCTTCACTGCCCGCTGTACCTGCACGCTTACTTTCATTGACTGATGAATCCCGTTGTACTTTCCCTTTTCCCAACTTGACACCATTTAGAAATAATCTGCCTTCCTGTTTTTGCTGCTAACGTGGATAACCTCACATTTATCCACATTAAACTGCATCTGGCCACTCACCCAACGTGTCCAAGTCACCCTGCATTCTCATAGCATCCACCTCTGATCTTCATTTATGCTGATTTTACACACCCCTCCCTCTCATTCTGTGTGAAGTAATTCTTTGCTAGTGTTGTCCCACTCATCAGGACTGCAAATTTGCCCAATCCTGCCCCTGTCTGCACGAAGATTGTACGTTCTCCCTGTGACTCCATGGGTTTCCTCCGGGTGCTCCGGTTTCCTCCCACATTCCAAAGATGTGCAGCTTTGTAAGTTAATTGGCTTCTGTAAATTGTCCCTAGTGTGTAGTATACGGGGTGTCCCTAGTATACGGGGTGATCGCTAGTCAGCATGGACTCGGTGGGCCGAAGGGCCTGTTTCCATGACGTATCACTAAACTAAAATAAAAAAATTAAGGTCTTGAGTACAATGGTAAAGATATCTTACTACAATTATATAGAACTTTGAATAGACTACACCAGGAGGATTGTGTATGGTTTAGTAAGATATGATTGTTATAATGGAACTACTGCAAAAATAAATGGGCTTTGTCCTGGAATGATAGATCTCTAATATAAGGAGAGATTGAATAGGTGAAACTTTGATCCTCGAGGGTTTAATAGAATGAGATATTAAAATAAAATACTTAGGAAATTGGACGGGATAGATGTGAACAGGATATTTCCCCTGCCTGAGTCCAGAACCAGGATTATAGTAAGAGGTAGACAATTTAGTTTAGTTTAGCGATACAGCGGAGAAACAAGCCCTTCAGCCCATCGAGTCCATGCCAGCCAGCGATCCCCGCACATGTTTTACCGAAGCCAATAAACCTACAAACCTCTAGGATGGAACTGCAGATGCTGGTTTAAACCGAAGATAGACACAAAATGCTGGGGTAACTCAGCGGGACAGGCAGCATTTCTGGAGAGAAGGAATGGGTGACGTTTCAGGTCGAGACCCTTCCGTCTCGACCAGAAACGCCACCCATTCCTTCTATCCAGAGATGCTGCCTGTCCCGCTGAGTTACCCCAGCATTTTGTGTCTAGCCTACAAACCTGTACATCCTTGGACGTGTGGGAGGAAACCGAAGATCTCATAGAAAATGCACGCAGGTCACAGGGAGAGCGTAAAACTCCGTACAGATAAGCACCCGTAGTCAGGATCGAACCTGGGTCTCTGGTGCTGCACCACCTTGCCGCCCAACTATTCATAACTTACATCACTGATTTGGCAGAGTGAACCACATCTAACAGTTTCTGTTTAGTTTATTTTATTGTCACGTGTACCGAGGTACATTGAAAAGCTTTTTGTTGCGTGCTATCCAGTCAGCGGAAAGACAATACATGATTAACTTTGCTGATGACTGGGAATGTGAGGGAAATTATGCAAAAATGGCCTGTAAGAGATATGAATAACTTGAGGAAATGCTCTGAAATGTATTTGCTCAAGAGTGTGTGAATCTCAAGAGTCTTACCCAGTGTAGGGGAATCGAGAACCAGAGGATTTCACCTAGGTTTAAGGTGAATGGGGGAACGATCTAATGAGAACCTTTTTTGTGCACTACGGGTGGTAGGTAGGTACCTAGAACAAGCTGCTGCAGGAGGTAGTTGAGACAGATACTATCACCTAGTTTAAGAAACATTTCGACAGGGACGTAGATAGGATAGGCTTAGAGCAGGGGTGGGGAACCTGCGACCTTCTAGGCCATTAAGTGCGGCCTTTTGAATGAATCCAATATTTGTCGAACAAATCCTTTTATTTTTATTATAAGTTTTTGTTCGTCTTTTATTATTTTAATTTTAATCTTAAAATGAACGTATTTAAAATACCAAAGATTCAACTAAATAATCCTCCCCGACTGACGGCCACAATTAAAACATTAGTAAGTCATGAGGGTTATTTTAACAAAATAATGTACATTTTGAAGTATATCTAGTTGAAGTTTCTTGGATGCGGCTTTATTAGATTACAGCTAACTTGATCCGGCATTCCAACATGAAAAGGTTCCCCACCCCTGGCTTAAAGGGATATGGGTCAACCGTGGGCATGTGACAATAGACAATAGGTGCAGGAATAGGCCATTCGGCCCTTCGAGCCAGCACCGCCATTCAATGTGATCATGGCTGATCATCCCCAATCAGTACCCCGGTCCTGCCTTCTCCCCATATACCATGACTCCGCTATTTTTAAGAGCCCTATCTAGCTCTCTCTTGAAAGCAATGCAGGCAGCTGGGAGGAGTGAGTGGAGATGGGGCATGTTGGTGGTCGTGGGCAATTTGGGCCAAAGGGCCTGTTTCCGTGCTGTACGACTCTAAGACTTGTGTTGTGTTATGTCTGTGAGCTGCTGCTACCGAGCCAGGGCAGAACCAGTCGGACTACAGAAGGAAACCACATTTCCACTGCTCCATGGGGAGGTCCCACGTGACGGATGGTGTCGCTTCTGCCAGCAGGGACAGGGAGGGGCTTTGATTTCAGTCAGAGTGGACTGGTTGCAGTGAATACTGGCAAACCTGTTTCAGTTTCATCAACTTCTGTCAGTTTACTATCAGTTTAGATTGTCATTGGCACGTATACCAAAGTTCAGTGCCAATATTGTTTTAGTTGCGTGCTATCCCAACAAAGAGGGCGGTGGAGGCAGGTTCTCTGGATGCTTTCAAGAGAGAGCTAGATAGGGCTCTTAAAAATAGCGGAGTCAGGGGATATGGGGAGAAGGCAGGAACGGGATACTGATTGGGGATGATCAGCCATGATCACATTGAACTCATCACTCTCTGTGAGAAAAAGTCTCCGTTCTAAATGGCTTACTCCTTATTCTTAAGCTGTGGCCCCTGGTTCTGGACTCCCCCAACATCGGGAACATGTTTCCTGCCTCTAGCGTGTCCAATGTGAGACGAGTGCAGACGGGGCATGTGGGTCAGTGTGGGCAAATGTGTCTGAAGGGCCTTTTTCCTGGCTGTATGACTCCAATTCTCTATCTCTCAAGCTGTGGAGGTCCAGTCATAGAGATGGTCTCCAGAAGGGTCCCGAGCCGAAACGTCACCTATTCTTTTTCTCCAGAGATGCTGCCTGATCCCCAGAGTTACTTGTCTTTGGTGTCAACCAGCATCTGCAGTTCCTTCCTACACAGAGGTTGTCATTGATTAACTTCATGTCAGTCCAAGAGATTTCATGATGCCAGGATTCAAGGGGCATAAAGGGAGGTCAGGAAGATAACATCGAAGCTGCTGAGGACCAACCATGATCTTGTTGAAAGGTGAAGTGGGTCCAACGGGCCAAATGGCCTATTGCTGCTCCCGCTAGTAACGTCCGTACAAAAGCAAGCCACAACAGAGGCAGGAAATAAGAAAAGCATCCATGACATTTATTGATGCAGTTTAATATGCAACTGAACATCTAAAGAATCTTTACAATATATAAAGAACATACAAGTGACATAATATATATAACTACACAGAACGCTATAGCAAACTTGGGGCTGAGAGGATCAGCAAACTGCCAACATTTGTGTCCAGTACTGTGGTGACATATTCGAAAAGTTTAATGCATTTATACATCAAACACAATTGGTAGGCAGCAGGAATACAGGACTGTACAGAGTCATAAATGATAGATATTAAAAAATATATATTCAAAGAAAACATGGGTTCGAGATTGGCTGGGATCCCTGCTGGTACTGTGTAGGTGATAATTAGAACTAACTTTGAATCAGCTGTGGTCAAGCTCAGCGTTCTCCCGTCTCATTCCTGCATTCAGTAGGTGCTGACTGGACAGACTATAGGGACCAAGGGTGGGCGCAAAATGCTGGAGTAACTCAGCGGCACGGGGCAGTGTCTCTGGAGAGAAGGAATGGGTGACCTTTCTTCTAACAGTCACCGAAACGTCACCAATTCCTTCTCTCCGGAGATGCTGCCTGTCCCGCTGAGTTACCCCAGCATTTTGTGTCTACGGTTTAAACCGGCATCTGCAGTTCCTTCCCACACATAGGAACCAGGATCAGGAACAGGGTCCAGGAGATGATTCAGATAGAGGGGTCCAAATAGGTGCATGATCTTGCGGTCTCGCAGTTAACCAAGAACGCAGCATCCATGGGTATAAGATCAAAAGGACAACAGGATCCAAGGGGTTGGAGACACAAGAAATATGATTAATACAGGTGTCAGTGGTTATGGGGAGAAAGAGAATGGGATTGAGAGGGAAAGATTAGGTCAGCCAAGGTTGAATGACGGAGTAGGCTTGATGGGCCGAATGGCCTAATTCTGCTCCTGTAACTTATGAACATGAAATCTGCAGATGCTGGAATCTTGAACACAAAACACACAAAGGGCTGGAGGAAGGAACTCAGTGGTGAAGCAGCATTTGTATTGGGAATTGACAGACAAAGCTTTGGATCGGGACTCTTCTTCGGGCACAAAATCTCGCCTGTCCATTCCCTCCGCAGATGCTGATACCCGAGCCATTGAGTGTTCCTCCAGCACCTTGTGTTTTTGCTCAGAATACTGGAGCTGGAATGCAGAGAATAGACCCAGGGCATGAAGGAGTTTAACATCAAGTGGGGTATGGGGGCATCAAGGGAAATTATGTCAGGATATCTCGGTTGGGGGGGGGGGGGGGGGGGGAGTTGGTTCAGGCTGACCTTATCCCTGAGGTCTGAGATCAATTGAAGCTGCCCCATGTCCCACACAGATCTCACTGTGGTATCTGATTGAGAATTAGAGAGGGTGTTTTGCCTATCCTGGAGGTTGGCCCATAGCTGCGGTGGGAGAAAGGGCCAACATAACACTTCTTGAGGTTACAAAAGTGTAGAGTAAAAGGGAGTTGATAAATAAACGATAGAGGTAGACAGAAATGCTGGAGAAACTCAGCTGGGTGCAGCAGCATCTATGGAGCGAAGGAGATAGGCAACGTTTCGGGCTGGAACCCTTGAAGGAAATAGGCAACGTTTCGGGCCGAAACCCGGAAGGGTTTCGTCCCGAAACGTTGCCTATTTTCTTCGCTCCATAGACGCTGCTGCACCCGCTGAGTCTCTCCAGCATTTTTGTGTACCTTCGATTTTCCAGCATCTGCAGTTCCTTCTTAATCACTGTGGTATCTCCGCAGTTGTATCTGGACTCTGCTCGTAATTCTGAACGCACTCCCGGTCAAACCAGGGCAGCCTGGATTGGTCTTCAGCGCAATGCGACACAACGTTCCCCCATAACACTTGTTCTCAGTAACACGGCATTCTTCCATAAACTCATACCGGGGATAAGTCACAGCCACAGTCTCAACCCCACCACTCCTTACCTGTCCCTTGGTATTGACCTTCTCAATAACATCCACTACTGTTGTGGGAATCTTCCCCCCAGCCCCCTTCCCCTCCCCCCCCCCCCCCCCCCCATAGCCTCTGCAACACAAATCAAAGGTTGGTATCATAACACGAGCAGCTAAAAATCAAGACATTGAAATCAACGGACCAGTCTTTATCTCGTCTAATTTCACATCAGATTGTTAGGAGCGAACAATTTAGAACGGACCTTCTAAAGGAGAGAACAGGGCTATTCGAAGGTAAACGCAAAAAGCTGGAGTAACTCAGCGGGACAGGCAGCATCTCTGGGGAGAAGGAATGGGCGACGTTTCGGGTCGAGACCCTTCTTCTGAACAGGGGTTAGTCACAGAATCTGGGTTGGTCGGAGGTGAGGGGGTGGGTTATGTCTGCCCAGTAAGAGCCAGTGGGCCACTGGAGGTGTGTAGGAAGGAACTGCAGGTTGGTTGGTTCAAACCGATGATAGACCCAAAATGCTGGAGTAACTCAGCGGGACAGGCAGCATCTCTGGGGAGAAGGAACGGGCAAGGTTTCAGGGGGTCTCTGATGGATCCCGACCCAAAACGTCACCCATTCCTTCTCTCCAGAGACGCTGCCTGTCCCGCTGAGTTACTCCAGCATTTTGTGTCTTATCTTCGGGCCAGCGAATGCGGTCACAATGTCAGCCCCATTCTGGGCTGCTGGTGCAGGGAGACAGATGGTATGAAGAGCAACACCTGATGTATCTGTATTAACGACATGCAGAAAAGAAAACCTCTGCCTCCTGTAGGTCAACCAAGTTGGACCCAAATAAACCTGGATATGGGCAGCCATTTTGTCCATCCATCCAAAAACACCCAACGACTCTCCACATCATCACGTTAACAAACTCGCGTTTAAATGGCACCAAGTTTTTTCACCCAAAAGCCCCATTCATATACGACTGGGTCAAACAGGCCAGGACTTTATTCCTTGGGAGCACAGGAGGCTGAGGGGGGTGATCTTATAGAGGTGAATAAAATCGCGAGGAGAATAGATAGGGTGAATGCATGGACTGGTTTCCCAGGGCAGGGGAAGCAAGGACTAGGGGACATAGGTTCAAGGCGAGAGGGGAAATATTTCACAGAAACCTGAGGGACAACTTTTTCAAACAGAGGGTGGTGGGTATATGGTACAAGCTGCCAGAGGGTGGTGGGTATACGTACAAGCTGCCAGAGGGTGGTGGGTATATGGTACAAGCTGCCAGAGGGTGGTGGGTATACGTACAAGCTGCCAGAGGGTGGTGGGTATATGGTACATACTGCCAGAGGGTGGTGCGTATACAGTACATGCTGCCAGAGGAAGTCGTCGAGGTGGTTACAATAACAACATTTTAAAAACATTTCGACAAGGACATGGGTAGAAAAGGTCTTGGGGGATACGGGCCAGATGCAGGTACATTGTGCTACCTGAGATGGGGCATTTGGGACAGCATGGACGAGTTG
Organism: Amblyraja radiata; assembly: GCF_010909765.2. Classification (NCBI taxonomy): domain Eukaryota; kingdom Metazoa; phylum Chordata; class Chondrichthyes; order Rajiformes; family Rajidae; genus Amblyraja; species Amblyraja radiata. Next base: position 29,000,122 of record NC_045984.1, on the reverse strand, counting down.
GGCTGAAGGGTGTGTTTCTGTGCTGCGGAACTCTACAACTCAAAATTCATTTCACCACTGAAGCCATGTCCTACTTCATTCGGTCTGATCTGTTTATGCTCTTGGACACCTCAATGAAGACCAAGCAGTTGTCCCCTACCATGGTTGAACACTTGAGATGAATATGATCCATGTCAATTGGATGTAGACAAAAATGCTGGAGAAACTCAGCGGGTGAGGCAGCATCTATGGAGCGAAGGAAATAGGCGACGTTTCGGGTCGAGACCCTTCTTCAGACCCGAAACGTTGCCTATTTCGGTCTCGACCCGAAACGTCGCCTATTTCCTTCGCTCCATAGATGCTGCCTCACCCGCTGAGTTTCTCCAGCATTTTTGTCCACCTTTGATTTTCCAGCATCCGCAGTTCCTTCTCAGACATGTCAATTGGATAATACTTTACAGTGAGGTCTGAATCCTTGTTCAAATCTCTTTGGTAGATACTAAAGATCTCTTGAATACCTCCTAGAACTGAGGCAACGCTGACAGCTGAAGCCACGCCACCAACTGATCATCCTCTGGCCTTGTGAGACCTCCAACAACCCTCAAGGAAGGTGCCACACACACAATGGCAGCCATTGCAATGTGAAGGTGGGTTCTGAAGCCGAGATGTGTTGGTGAGACCACACAACTCAGTGGGTTCCAGACAAGTTCCGCATGAATGCCAGCATCGTTGAAAGAAGCCACGAGACAATAATCGTTCACAAGATTCAAGGGCCTGTCCCACTTACGCAGGTTCTTCTCGGCGACCTGCCGGCACCCGCCATTAGTCGCAGCAGGCGGCCGACAATTGTCAACATGTCTGAAGAAGTGGTTTTGGCCCGAGAAATTTGCCTATTTCCTTCGCAGCAGCATCTATGGAGCGAAGGAAATAGGCAACGTTTCGGGCCGAAACCCTTTCTTCAGACATTCAGACATTTCGGGCTGGAACCCTTGAAGGAAATAGGCAACGTTTCGGGCCGAAACCCGGAAGGGTTTCGTCCCGAAACGTTGCCTATTTCCTTCGCTCCATAGATGCTGCTGCACCCGCTGAGTTTCTCCAGCACTTTTGTCTACCTTCGATTTTCCAGCATCTGCAGTTCCTTCTCAAACAAAAGGTACGACTCTTTGGACGACTATACTCACCGCTGTACAGGCTTCACCCCGCGACATGTCGACATGTGACGCCTGTATGGGTCGTGAGTAGTCGCCCAAAGAGTCGTACCTTTTTCTGGTCGCCGTTGGATTTTCAACCTGTTGAACATTTTCGGCCACCTGCTGACGGCTGCCGGCAAGTCGAAGAAAAAAAATCGCCTAAGTGGGACAGGCCCTGTCCCACTTAGGAAATCTGAACGGAAACCTCTGGAGACTTTGCGCCCCGCCCAAGGTTTCCGTGCCGTTCCCAGAGGTTGCAGGTGGTTGCCGGAGGTTGCAGGTAGTGGAAGCAGGTAGGGAGACTGACAAAAAACCTCCGGGAACCGCACGGAAACCTCGGGCGGGGCGCAAAGCCTCCAGAGGTTTTCCGTTCAGGTTTCCTAAGTGGGACAGGTGGGGGGCTTGAGCTTTTTTGATGGATCCCAAGGATGGCTCTTGACCCAAAGGTTGAGCAGAGCCCTGATGAAGTTTCATTTCCTGCAGGGACAAAAAAAAAAAAAGCCGGAGTTTCCTGGGTGACTTCGTCCCTGGTGGACCAGTCGGCGTCTCGTCTATTCCTTGGTTTGTGGCCGAGGAAATAGACGAGACTCCGACTGCTCCGCCAGGGGCGAAGCCACCCAGGAAGCGTGGCTTTCTTTTGGACACGGGCTGTGCGGCGACCACACCCGTCTAGACACTGGGGAAGAGGAACAGGGCAGACTTCCCGCTCTGCAGTCGTGGACACCGTCGACAAACTACACTTAGAACTAACTCTTTGTGTCTTCGATCCTAAGCAGCGGGAAAGGAATCAAGGAAGCAATGTCAGTTTCCAGGAAGGATGGGGCTGAGGTGAAGGTTGGAAAAGGTTGTGTGGGCAAAGATGTTGCCTGGTGGGAAAGATAGAGAACGGGGTGCTTGGAGGGGGGGGGGGGGGGGGGGGGGGGGAGGGGGGAGGTCCACTCTCTGGAATTGCCAGGTTTGCTGGACAGTCCAAAAGAAGATGGACTAAATCCACATCGAAGAGGTTTTCGACTCGAGAGAGAGAGTGGTGAATCTGTGGAACTCTCTGCCACAGAAGGTAGTTGAGGCCACAGTTCATTGGCTATATTTAAGAGGGAGTTAGATGTGGCCCTTGTGGCTAAAGGGGTCAGGGGGTATGGAGAGAAGGCAGGTATGGGATACTGAGTTGGATGATTAGCCATGATCATATCGAATGGCGGTGCAGGCTCGAAGGGCCGAATGGCCTCTACTCCTGCACCTATTTTTTATGTTTCTGTGAGAGGCCACAGCTGCTGTCGGAAGACTAAATTCCTTGGGTGCATCCAGGCCGAACAAACGTATACAGCATTGGGAACAGGCCCCTCCCCGTGAGACTTGATGGACTGTACTCAGTACTAGATGCTCCAATGAAATGTGAAACGACTACCCATGTCAAGATGATGATGGAGTGTGGTTGAGTTAAGACAGTAGCATGTAACTGAAATACCCACTTACTATGCTGGCTTTGGCCCACTCCAGGCCCAAGGCCTTATGTACCTCTGTCGTCAGAATGGACAACGGTTTTTTATACAAAAGAAAGTATTAAAACAGTAAAATGTCTTTGATCACCCCTCCCCATCCCATGCCCTCCCCTCCCCCCCCTCAGCCCATGCTTAAATGTAACATCTTCCATTCTTCGATAAGCCTTAGGCTTTCATCCAACTTAACACCCGATGATTCACTACAGCGTGACGCAGCCCACACAGCTACGCAGATAATTGTCCTTTAAATATTGTTTAGGTTCAATAGCAATCGGCCATCCACGCTTTCTTCTCAGTTCCAGTGGGGTCGCACAAGGATCAGAAGAGAGAGTCCACAGATGGTTTGCTCACACACTCATTGTCATACTGGGCGAGTACTGCTGGAAGAAAGCACAGCCTTGTGAATCAGAGTGTGAGAAGAGGGGGGCGGAGAGAGGGAGGGAGAGGGAGAGAGACAGACAGAGAGGGAGAGAGACAGAGAGACAGAGAGAAAGAGAGAGAGAGACAGAGAGGGAGAGAGAGAGAAAGAGAGAGAGAGACAGAGAGGGAGAGAGAGAGAGAGGGAGAGAGAGAGAGAGAAACAGAGAGGGAGAGAGACTGGGAGAGAGAGAGAGATCGTGTTCGAAATAAGTTGATGATTTTTAAGTAGAAATTCAGATTTTTTTAATGTTCACAATTTAAAAAAAAGGAAAAAAAGAGAGAGAAAGAGAGAGACAGAGAGGGAGAGAGACAGGGAGAGAGAGAGAGAGAGAGTGAGACAGAGAGGGAGAGAGACAGAGAGAGAAAGAGAGAGAGACAGAGAGAGAGGGGGGGAGAGAGAGGAGAGAGAGAGAGACAGAGACAGAGAGAGGGGGGGAGAGAGAGAGAGAGAGAGACAGAGACAGCGAGAGAGGGGGGGAGAGAGAGAGGGAGGGGGAGGGGGAGAGAGAGGGGAGAGAGAGAGAGAGGACAGAGTTGTGACTGCCGAGGGGGGGGGGGGCCGTCCTCACCCTGTAAGGGGTGGGTGTCGAGGGTAGTGGCGTATCGGCGTATCGAGGAGTGATTCTGACGGCCATTACCCCGCTCCGCCAGGAGCCAGAATATTTCCCCGGGGGGGGGGGGGGGGCGGTGCCGGCCCTACACAACATGAGCGCCTTTCCGTGATCCCAGCGTGCCGTTCCGGGCGCGGGAGAGACGTGTACCGTACTGGATGTTCCCGCAACACTCTACACCCTCTCGCCCTCGTCTTCCGTCCCCGGACATGCCATGGCGGTCCGTTGTTACCACTGATGGTGGGGTGTGGTCCACAGTGGAAGTCTCTCTACAAGGGAGTTCCTCCTCCCCCTTTACATCGGGGACCTGGGGTGGAGAGCGTTGCACGGGGCCGTGGTGAATGATAAATATTTGAGTCGGTTCACGGACTGGCCGGCCGCCTGTAACTACTGGTGAGGAAGAGCCCGTGTTCCACGTGTGTGAGCGGTTGCTGCCCCTGCACGAATATCTGGAGCGGCTGCTCCTCAAGTTCTGGTTGCATTTTAGTCCCAGATCTTGGTGTTTGGACACAAGGCAGGGAGTGGGGGAGAGCCGATCGGGAGGGTGGGATCTCCCTGTCGGTTTGCTCCTGGGCCGGACCAAGATGGCCATTGGCGGGTCCAGGCAGCGGGCGGTCGATGGTCACGCCAGAGTCGGCTGCCTGCCCCTCTTCCGGCCCTACGCCCGTGCTCGCGTGTTCCCTCTCCGGGGGCTCTGGAGGCCTTCCATCAACGCTGGTCACCGCGGGGGGGGAGGAGAGCTTTGTATCTAACGATTGCACCATTGTACTATAATGACTGCTTGGTGTATTGTGACCATTGTGTACTTTTGGTGCATTGTAATGTGCAATTGTTGTATAAAGTCCTTGGAATGAAAAAAAAGAGAGGAAAAAAAAGAGAAAGAAAAAAAAAAGAAGGAAAAAGAAAAGGAAAAAAAAGAAAAGAAAAAAATGAGAGAGAGACAGATAGAGAGAGGGAGAGAAAGAGAGACAGACAGACAGAGAAAGAGGGAGAGAGAGACAGACAGACAGAGAAAGAGGGGGAGAGAGAGAGAGGCAGAGTCACAGAAAGAGCAGATTTGTGATTTAACTTACACTTTCATTTTGGAAAGGATTTAAGAAGTTTCCCGCCATCTCGCTGTCATCGCGTGGAGTTCCCGGAGGATTGCTGATCCCTGTCATGTTGTTTGGGGAATTCTAAAGGGAAAGTGACGAGGCATGTTGATCATTGTCAGGGCTAACTCCGTTCTACTGCAACACCTGAACCTCCTTCGCGGTAAAACCAGACAGAATTCCCAAAAGAAGGAATAATTCATCGATCGGGAATCAAATATTCTTTTCTAGGCAGGGGTGGATTGGATAAGGAGTCACTAGATGGTCACATTGTACGTGGATTTAGTCAAGTCCCCGTGCATTCAGTTTAAACAGAGATTCCTGGACCCTTCAAGGAAGGTGGGATCTCTAAATATGTTGAAGATAGACACAAAATGCTGGAGTAACTCAGCGGGACAGGCAACATAAGGTCATAAGGAATAGGAGTAGAATTAGGCCATTCGGCCCATCAGGTCTACTCCGCCATTCAATCATGGCTGATCTACCTCTCCACCCTAACCCCATTCTCCTGCCTTCACCCCTCATAACCTCTGACACCCGCACTAATCAAGAATCGATCTATCTCTGCCTTAAAAATATCCACTGACTTGGCCTCCACAGCCTCCTGTGGTGGAGAATTCCACAGATTCACCGCGCTCTGACTAAAGACAATTTTCCTCATCTCCTTCCTAAAAGAAGGCCCTTTAAGTTCAAGTTCGCATTTATTTGTCACATGCACCAATTAAGATACAGTGAAATGAACATTTCTGAGGCTACGATCGCTAGCTCTAGACTCTCCCACTAATGGAAAAATCCTCTCCACATCCAGCATGCCTGGATAGACGGAATGGGTGATGTTTCGGGTCGAGTCCCTTCTTATAACCATATAACAATTACACCACGGAAACAGGCCATCTCGGCCCTATAAGTCCGTGCCGAACACGTATTCTCCCCTAGTCCCATCTACCTGCACTCAGACCATAACCCTCCATTCCTTTCCTGTCCATATACCTATCCAATTTATTTTTAAATGATAAAAACGAACCTGCCTCCACCACTTCCACTGGAAGCTCATTCCACACAGCTATCACTCTCTGAGTAAAGAAGTTCCCCCTCATGTTACCCCTAAACTTCTGTCCCTTAATTCTCAAATCATGTCCTCTTGTTTGAATCTTCCCTACTCTCAATGGAAAAGCTTATCCACGTCAACTCTGTCTGTCCCTCTTCTTCAGACACATTGTCTCTGCATCTGCTCATTACTGTCAGCAATCTGATGCTGTCAACCTGGGCCTCAGATTACCCAGAGGAATCGGACAGATTGTCCTTGGAAAGCACACATTATTCATCTCATCAGCTACAAACTCCCAGAGCAGCCGTTTCACATTGTCCTCAATGTCCTGGACATCATTCGCTTCCCAACCAACAGCAAAAACTAATTATCACTATCGCGACATAGATGATGATTGCTACATTATTTATTTTTGTTGCATTTTCTAAAATGCAGCGACTACATTTTCTATATTATACTACATTTTCAAATTGCAAAAGACCCTGGGTAGAATAGTGAAAGGCCTGGAGAAAAGACATAGGTGACGGTTTGGGTGGAGACCCTTCTTCGGATGGGTTTGAAGTCTGAAGACCCTAAACGTCGCCTACTCCCTTTCTCCAGAGATGCTGTCTTTTTAATAAATTTTTTAAAAAAGCACCTTATTTATTATAAACAGAGATAATAATGGTCTAACATAGAAGGCTAAGAGACCAAGATAAGCTGCAAAATCCAAAGGACTGACGTGGATTATACTGCGAGAGGCATAACGGAGATCGGGGTCTTATTCCTAAAATGGCGGAAGTGACGTTCCGTTGTGTACTACACGTCAGTCCATTGGATTTCGCAGGAGTGGTCTCTCTTGCTCCTCTAGTATCTTTGATGCTGCCTGACCCACAGAGTTACTCCGGCATTTTGTGTCTGTACCATTCTTTCTCCTACACTCTGGGTAAACACACTGGGTGAAGGGAGGTATGCTGAGGTGAAATGGGTGCGCTACAGAAACGGCCTGAAGCAGAACGGCCGGCGTCATCGACTGACGTATCGGGGTGGCCGAAAGATTTTGGACATTTCAAAAATCCAGCGGCGACAAAAAAAATGTCGTGAAGCTTGAGGAGACACCGCGCGCCAATATGTCATTACGCCGCGACTTTTTCGGTGACCTGATACATCAGTCAATGATGCCGACAGTCACCGAAAAAAATCGCCAACCGCCACTTGGCGATATTTTCGGCGACTGCCGGCGTCATATCAGTGTCACCAAAAGATTTTGAACATTCGAAAATCCAGCGGTGACAAAAAAAATGTCGCGACACTTGGAAAAACACCGCGCGTCAAAATGTCGTCACGCCGCGAATTTTTTGGTGACCTGATACGCCAGTCAATGATGCCGGCAGTCACTGAAAAAAACATCACCAAGTGGGACAGGCCCTTACGACAAGACGACCAACAAAGTCTGTGTTTGCACCAACATACCTTTGACAATCCATCAATATCACCAGAACCTGAAAAGGAAGAGAAAAACTCTTAGTTGCTCCCGTCAAACATGAATTGCAAAGGTTTAAGAAGACAGCGAGGGGTCGGGATGCTTAGAATCATCTTCATGTATCATAATAATCAGCGCTGTGGGTGGCTGCTGTTTGTATACATTGTGTGTGCAAGCAAAGAATCTCACTGTGACAAGAAAGTATCCCTAATTCTCTCTGTGCTTTAGAGAGAAAGTTGAAGCTGAGCGCGTGTACCTGACGTTGACTTTAGTCAGCTTCTGTTCTCTGGTGTCAAAGGACACACAGCGATCGTAACACAATAATCCTGCCTGGATTACTTTAACTCCAGGCCCAAGTCTTAGTGACTTCTACTGTGAGTGGCACGGTGGCGCAGCGGTAGAGTTGCTGCCTCACAGCGCCAGAGACCCGGGTTCGATCCTGACTACGGGCGCTGTCTGTACAGAGTTTGTACGTTCTCCCCGTGACCTGCGTGGGTTTTCTCCGGGTGCTCCGGTTCCCACCCACACTCCGAGGGCCGTACAGGTTTGTAGGTTCATTGGCCATGGTAAAATTGTAAATTGCCTCTCATAAGTAGGATAGTGTTTGTGCGCGGGGATGGCTGCTTGGCGCGGACTCGGTGGGCCGAGGAGCGTGTTTCCATGCTGTATCTCTGAACCAAACGCATTCTGAGCCTGAATCCAGACTTCTGCACCAGGCCCATCACCCTGCATTACCTAATGTTCCATTCATGTGATGGGGCTCCATGCCCGCCATTCCACCAAGCGGTCCCTCCGCTCCAGGCCCCATTGGGAACTGAAAAATAAATAAGCAAGAGATAGTTTGCCTGCATGCCTGGTTTCACTCACTGCAGCGATACACACACACAGAGATCAGGGACTGCAGTGGTGGGATGCACTCACCCCCCCCCCCCCCCCCCCCCCCCAAGGTTAAAGGTGTGAAGCCTAATGCTGACACTGAATGCTGCCACCAGCACAAGGAGTGCTGGATCTCATGTTAAAGCAGCACCCAACCTGCGCTAAGGTTCCAAAGGGCAGGTGCTGTCTGGACGGAGTTTGCATGTTCTCCCCGTGACCGCGTGGGTTTTCTCCAGGTGCCCCAGTTTCCTCCCACAATGCAGGCAAACCCAATCCTGAAACAGACGCAATGCGCTGGGGTAACTTAGTGGGTCCGGCAATTTTGAGTCTTTTTCTGTAAACCGGCATCTGCAGTTCCTCGAGTCCGGCTTAGATGGGAGCTGTGCCTTTCTTGATGGGGGGGGGGGGGGTCAGGGATTATGGGGGGGGGGGGGAGGAGGGAGGCAGGAGAACAGGGTTGAGAGGAAAAGATAGATCAGCGGAGTGGACTTGATGGCCCGAATGGCCTAATTCTGCTCCTATCACATGAGTTTATAAACTTATGAGATGGGTATCTTGGTTGCCATGGACCTGTTGGGTCCAATGGCTTGTTACCGTGTTGTAATGCTTCCACAATTCTAAGATTCTTTCTCCAAACCTAACCCTGATGTAGCGAGGCCAGTATCAGCACAGACCAGGGACCCAGAGGTAACAGGGTTACTGATATATTGCCCCAGAGAACCAGCTCACTCAGACTTACCCCTGGTCGATTCCCTCCGGGTCCGATGGGATTCATCATTGTGTACATGTTCTCACTGGAATTGGTGGAATCTATAAGAAAACAGCAGAGGACAGGGTTTGGACGTCACTGGAGTTTCAAACTGCGATCTGCACAAACCCGTAGATCACCTGTCGGAGATGGGGACCTCCGCCAGAGCCCAGCTGGTGAATGCGGAGCAGAACAACAGACAGCCAACCATGTCATCTCTGGGTGCCCGCTCTACCACCCGACCAAATGGAGCTGTGTCGGGGCCTGGCAGACATTGACGCCAACAGAGACAACGCCCGGCTTGAGATCTAACTATTCCTTTGGTTCATTCGCTAGAAGAAGATCTGCTGGAAAGGTCCACGTTGCTGGGCCTACACCTCACGCTGCCTCGGCAAGGCCAGCACCACAATCAAGGACCAATCTCACCCTGGTCAATCCCTCTTCTCCCCTCTCCCATCAGGCAAGAGGCACAGAAGTGTGAAAACGCACACCTCCAGATTCAGGGACAGTTTCTTCCCGGCTGTTATCAGGCAACTGAACCATCCTACCACCAACTAGAGAGCGGTTCTGACCTACTATCTACCTCATTGGAGACCCTCGGACTATCTTTAATTGGACTTTACTGGACTTTATTTTGAACAAAACGTTATTCCCTTCATCCTGTATCTGTACACTGTGGACGGCTTGGTTGTAACCATATAACCATATAACAATTACAGCACGGAAACAGGCCATCTCGACCCTTCTAGTCCGTGCCGAACACGTATTCTCCCCTAGTCCCATATACCTGCGCTCAGACCATAACCCCCCATTCCTTTCCCGTCCATATAACTATCCAATTTATTTTTAAATGATAAAAACGAACCTGTCTCCACCACCTTCACTGGAAGCTCATTCCACACAGCTACCACTCTCTGAGTAAAGAAGTTCCCCCTCATGTTACCCCTAAACTTCTGTCCCTTAATTCTCGTCATGTCCCCTTGTTTGAATCTTCCCTACTCTCAGTGGGAAAAACTTATCCACGTCAACTCTGTCTATCCCTCTCATCATTTTAAAGACCTCTATCAAGTCCCCCCTTAACCTTCTGCGCTCCAAAGAATAAAGCCCTAACTTGTTCAACCTCTCTCTGTAACTTAGTTGCTGAAACCCAGGCAACATTCTAGTAAATCTCCTCTGTACTCTCTCTATTTTGTTGACATCCTTCCTATAATTAGGCAACCAAAATTGTACCCCATACTCCAGAATTGGCCTCACCAATGCCTTGTACAATTTTAACATTACATCCCAACTTCTAAACTCAATGCTCTGATTTATAAAGGCCAGCACACCAAAAGCTTTCTTTACCACCCTATCTACATGAGTTTCCACTTTCAGGGAACTGTGCACAGTTATTCCCAGATCCCTCTGTTCACCTGCATTCTTCAATTCCCTACCATTTACCATGTACGTCCTATTTTGATTTGTCCTACCAAGATGTAGCACCTCACACTTATCAGCATTAAACTCCATCTGCCATCTTTCAGTCCACTCTTCCAACTGGCATAAATCTCTCTGTAGACTTTGAAAATCTACTTCATTATCCACAACCCCACCTATCTTACTATCATCTGCATACTTACTAATCCAATTTACCACACCATCATCCAGATCATGTATTGTCTTTCCACTGACTGGATAGTATGCAACAAATAGCTTTTCACTGTACCTCAGTACACGTGACAATAAACTAAACTAAACTGATTATCCATATCCTCTAGAGATGCTGCTTGACCCATGGAGTTACTCCAGCACATGTGTCCTCTGCTGGTAAACCATCAGCTGCAGTTCCTCCTGTCTGAGCATCTTGGTTGGCATGGATGTGTTGGGCCGAAGGGCCTGCTTCCATGTTATAGTGTCATAGAGTGATACAGTATGGCAACAGGCCCTTTGGCCCAACTTGCCCACACCGACCAACGTGTCCCAGCTACACTAGTCCCACCTGCCAGCATTTGGTCCATATCCCTCCATAATCTGTCCTTTCCATGTACCTGTGTAACTGTTTTTTAAATGTTGGGGTAGTCCCTGCCTCAACCACCTCCTCTGGCAGCACAATAGACAATAGACAATAGGTGCAGGAGTAGACCATTTGGCCCTTCGAGCCAGCACCGCCATTCAATGTGATCATGGCTGATAATCCCCAATCAGTACCCCGTTCCTGCCTTCTCCCCATATCCCCTGACTCCGCTATTTTTAAGAGCCCTATCTAGTTCTCTCTTGAAAGCATCCAGAGAACCGGCCACCACCACACTGAGGCAGAGAATTCCACAGACTCACCACACTCTGTGAGAAAAAGTGTTTCCTCGTCTCCGTTCTAATGGCTTACTCCTTATTCTTAAACTGTGGCCCCAGGTTCTGGCTCCTGCTGTACACCCACCAACCCTTTTGAGTTGAAGAAGGTACCCCTTAGACTCCTATTAAATCTTTTCCCCTTAACCTTAAAGCTATGTCCTCCTTGCATCAGTTGGAGGAACTACAATGCATCAGCATTGTAGTAAACCATTTTGACTAACTATCATTAAAAGCTTTACATTCCACAAAGTAAATTTAACGCAGGATAATTTTCATCTGCATCTTCCTAAGTAGGCCTTCAGGATCAAGGGTGTTCTAATGATCAATGGCCTGTCTGCCGTGCTATGATGCACCAGCTAATGCAACTTCCACCACCACAAGTTAGGCTTTAATCATTCCCCTTTCCCCATTGCTTCCAAGGAATAAAGTAGAGGGAAGTGACGTTACCTCCGGGGCTGGGAATGATCGGCGTTCCCGGTGGTCCGCTCCCTGGTGGGCCCTGAGAGAGATCACATGGGAAAAACAGATCAACACAGCGATGGAAGCAGGAGGGGGGCAGGGTGGGGGGGGGGGAGAGTGAAGAGATCCCAGTCTTTTGGGGGGTAGACACAAAATGGTGGAGTAACTCAGCGGGTGAGGCAGCATATATGGAGAGAAGGAATGGGCGACGTCGAGTTACTCCACCATTTTGGGCCTACCTTCGATTTTACCAGCATCTGCAGTTCTTTCTTACGCACCCGTCTTTTGGGGTAGGGGAACAGAGAGAGGGCAGGGTGGGGAGTGAGGGTGGCAGTGAGCAGAGACTAGAGGCTGGAGCGACCGAAGGTGGCGCAGCGGTAGAGTTGCCGCCTCCCAGCACCGCAGACGCTGGGTTCGATCCTGACTACGGGTGCTGTCTGTGCGGAGTTTGCACGCTCTCCCCCCGTGACCACGTGGGTGCTCCAGTTTTCCTCTCACGCTCCCCAAAGACTCGCAAAGGTTTGTAGATGAATTAGCTTGTAACAATTGCCCGTGGTGTGTGGGATAGTGTTTAGTGTACGGGGCGATCGCTGGTCGGCCGCAAGGCCCGGTTGGCCAGAGGGCCCGTCTCCACGCTGTATCTCTAAAGACCGCAGAGGGTTTGCGGAGGTGGGAGGAGAATCAGGATTACCAGAGGCACAGGAATGGTGAGGGTGGGAATAAAATGGGCAGGGAGGGCATGACTCAGGAGAGGGGCTCAGTAAGGATAGCGATGCTGAGGGCGTTTCGAGCTGGGGAGAAGTTGAGGGGTTCGATGGTTATGGGTGCACAGAAAGGAGTGGAGGGGGAGGGTTTGGGCAGGAAGGGGGGCGGTTGGGGGAGGGGGGGGAACGGGGGAGGTGGGGGAACGGGGGGTTGGGGGAAGGGGGGGGTTGGGGGAGGGGGGGGCGTTGTGTGTATACAGGGGAGGTGTGTACACAGGCAGAACTGTGGAGAGAGGTACAGAGAGGGGGGAAGAGAGCGCACTGGTGTACAAATGAAGGGAGAGGATGGATGGAATGGAGGGGAGGAATATAGGGTGTAGGGAGGGATATATGGCAGGATATGGGAAGGTGGGATATGGGAAGGGCAGAGGGCTTCTGATAGGAGAGGTGCAAGTGGGGAGATGAATTTGGGGAGGGGGCGAGGAGCTATGAGTGTGTGTGGCATGCCGGGGGCAGAGAGGGTATGATGAAGGGCGGAGATGGGATGGGATGGGATGGGATAGGATGGGATGGGTGTGGATGGGATGGGATGGGATGGGTGTGGATGGG